>NW_027495613.1:0-166983 GCF_021521415.1 Bidens hawaiensis | reverse complement strand
GAACAGATGATTACTTGGTTACAATTATGAAATCTACGATTTTCGTTGACTGGGTGCCCTGTAATATATAGAAATCATCATTTAGATTTCTGGCACTCAGCGCAACTATTTGATGATGCTGGTGGTAGACGGTTGGAGGCTACAGTTACACACCAAGAGATTATTATCACTGAATAACTCATTCGAGAAAGCCTTCAACTTAATGATGCTGCTGAAAACCACATACAATTCTCCACAAATCGTCTGCTGACACTTTTTACTGATATAATGGGGTGTCAAGGAGATGTGTTTGAAGGCCTATTCAAGAAGGGCATGTTCCCTAACATTTACAGATTTTTGATTCATCATATTATACAAGGCTATGCAGCAAAAAGGGCTCCGGGACCCTAATGAGTAGAGACCTAGCAAATGCAACAGTTGCTGTGATGTTCAAAGTACCATTTAACTACTCCAAGATGATCATTGAAGGTCTGGTATTAAGTTTGAGGAAGCCCAATAGGGAGAAATTCTTAATGTAACTTAGATTTATTCAAATCATCTTTAACAGGAGATTACATGATCTTCCAACTATTCGCACCACACGTGTTTTATAAGATCCGAATACATACAGGAGGATCCTAATATTGAATTTGATATTGTTCCATGATTAATGAACCATGATTTGGCTATTATTCCAGTACCAGAGTCACCACCTGTGACCTCTGAGGAGGAAGAAAGTGAAGATGAGGATGAGGAGGATGATAATTCAGATGACAATGATGATGGAGGTGAAAATGATGATAATGATCAAGGAGATTGAGATGTTGGACATGTTGAAGGACAAAATGCTAATGATGAGATTGTTGATGCACCGGCACAGGGGGAGTTACAACACCAACCCTTACCTCCAGCACTAGCCTCACCACCAAGCCCACCCAAACAACACATCCAATTCCTACCCCAACACCAAACACCATCCCCACCACCATAAAATGACCCATATATTCCATTCCCACCAACCTCACCTAAACTAGCCCAAAGCCCACCTCAAACCATTAACCAACTCCTAACCCAAACCCAAACCCTTATCCAAAACCAAAACCAAGATATACATGAACCTTA
The DNA here is from genome assembly GCF_021521415.1 of Bidens hawaiensis. NCBI lineage: Eukaryota > Viridiplantae > Streptophyta > Magnoliopsida > Asterales > Asteraceae > Bidens > Bidens hawaiensis. The sequence continues at coordinate 165,882 of NW_027495613.1, read as the reverse complement.
CGTCCCACAACAAGTCCTAGCCCACCTACTTAACCTTCCTAAGACACCATTCCAATCCCCGACCCATTCACAAACCTTAGACCAACCCAACCAACCAACCTTTCAAATTATTCATACCCATTTCCCTTCACCAAGAAACATAAACCCTTTACCCTCAACAAGTGAAAACATCATTGAAAGCCCAAGCCCACACACTAAACCTACCCAACCCCAAACCAATATACCTGATCCTTTACCTGAACCACCAACACATACCTCTTCCCTTGGTGCTTATATGTATAGAAGGAACCTGGATTTGATAGTAGAAAATGTTGACTTGAGGGGAAGCAATGTTGAGTTAGTGGAAGAGAATGTTGATCTAAGAGCTCAGTTGTCACAAGCCTTGAATAAAATTCAAGCCTTGGAAGCTGAGGTTGTGAAGACCTCAGTTGTACCAAAACAGGGGGAGAATATTCCTATTACAACTGATGCTGCTGATGTTGATATGGAGGAGGAAGTGAATGTGGAAGTAAGTGCTGCTGAAGATGGCTTGAAAACGTTATCAGTGCTTATGGTGAGAGTGATGTTGATGAAGAAAGTAAAGAAAGGGGGTTTGATGACGATGGATACGAAGGTGACTATTCTGATGTTGGTGAGCCGGATTATGATTCTAATGACACAATTACAAAGAAGAATGTAAAAGAGGAAAGGGAGAAGGAGGTAGAGAAGGAGATGGAAACTGATCAGAATGTGCAGATAGATGAAATTTTAACTACTAAGGTCATAGCTACTATTGCTATTGGCACTGAAGCACTTACTGATGTATTTATGGATGATGGAGCTAAGACTAAGGAAGTTATTTTAACTGAAGAAATTGAAAATATTGAAACTTCCAAGAAGGTCTGTGAAGATGATGAGGAGATGCAGAATCTTATGGATGAAATTGACAACTATCCCAGTGAACCAGAAATGGTGAGGGAATCTAAGGAAGAATGAAGGAGGATAGAAAAAGGAAAAGCCATTGTTGAAACTGATGAAGGTTCATCTGTTGATACACATGATAAATCTGATGATGAAATGGTTAATAAAGATGAGTTAGGTGAACAGGATGCCTAGAGGCATGCTGATACTATCTTTGAAACACTGGAGAGGGAGAGAATTGCCAAATCCAGGACTGCTGAAGAACTTGTTGAGCAGGAAACCTTATTTGAGCAAGCCCACATTACAAAAACTTTAAATCAAGAATGAGAAGTTGAATAGGAGGTTATTGAAGTGTTGATAAAGGTTAAACAAGTTGAAGAGGTTGATAATACCTTGGTGCTTGTAATGTATAAATTCAAGCACAACCTAAAGATGAGACTCCAACCACTGCTAAACACACTGAAAGGGACTCAAACAAGCACGTGGTACCTGATGAGGCTGGAGAATCAACTATAAAAATAGCCTCAAAGAAATGGGTTGAACAAAGTTGATGAAGATTTTGAGAAAAACCCTGATAAATGGAGTTATGATGTGGAGACTAAAAAGAAATTTGGAAAGAAATACTCTAGAAAAAGGAGTAGATTTGATAGGAGAGATGATACTGATGATGAGATTGAGAAGAAGAGGGAAAAAAGGTCAAATGAACCTGAATACATTGTTGAAAGCCCAAAGGAACATGAAAGCCCTGTGATGGCTGTTACTATACAGGTTTTTATGCAAGAAACTGAACCTGACTTAAATGAACCATGAATTGAAGCATTGGATGAATCAACTGAAAAAGATGATGTTACTGAAGATGATAACAATGTTGGTGATGATAATGTTGATGATAAAGCTGCAAATGATGAAACTGTTATCTCCCCACATATTGACATGAATGAACAACAAAAGGAGAATATACAGATTATGTTGGATGAGGCAAGGAGAAGCATCCTTTGATTGAAAGTTTAATTAACCATGGTTACATATTTGAGACTTTGGCTCCAATGACAGATGAGGAGTTGCAAAGTATGGTTGATAGAGAGGCTGCCGAAATCAAGAGAAGAATTGAAAAGAAGAACCGTGAGTCTATCAAATACATGACTTACTTAAGAATGCACGGTTTATCTGATAAAGATTTAAGTAGAATGAAATTTGATGAGTTGGAACATAATTATAAGGCAAATGTTGAAAGAGTTGAGAAAAAAGAAATGAAGAGAATGAGAAGGGAAGCAAACCAGCAAGAAAAGATTGATGAATTAATGAAGAGGTTTGGAGGGAAATGCAAATACTTGATTGATAGAGGCAAGGAAACGGAGAGAGTTGATGGACTTTCTAAAGCTCAAGTTGAGTCCTATTTCAAAAAATTGTCAATGAAAGATGATTATAAAAAACTGCAAAGAGGCCAACAGTTGTTACTTTGGCTGAAAAAGAGAAAGCTGAGAAGAAAAGAAAGTTGGAGGATGAACAGCTCAAGTTACTTGAAAGATTAATGGAGGCAAGAGGGAGCTTGGATGTGATTCAGGGAATGAATAGAGGTGAAAGATTAGCCCAATATCAGTCTGAACTCAATAAGTTTAATTATGAAAAGGCTGAATCTTCAAAAGCTGCCAAAGTCCCTACTGTTGTGGAAGTAAAGCCTGAACCAGTCGAATACATGGATTCATGGGATTATATGAACATAATCAAAACCCTAAAAGGGTTAATGATGAGCGAAGGAATGGAAGAGACTGTGTTTGATCTCCTGGGGAAATCTCGAGTGAAACAACTATTTTATGAACAAACGAATGCATGAGAGAGACTAGAGGCAGAACAGAGAGATCCCAAAAATTTTAAGGTTGGACCAGGAGGAGTTCGATTTGTTCCTACCTGTAAACTTGGAGATGAATGATTGTTGAGAATGATTGATAGATTGGCAAGAAAATGAGGTGAAATTTTTTTGGAATTGATGGCTATGCCAGTAGAAATGGCGATTTCCATGTTTACGAAGAAATTCGGGGTATTGGGGGACATTAAACCCAAAAAGGCATTTCCCTCTAGACCCTTAGCCTCAAGAGCACAAATTGCAATAACAAGAGCCACTCAACATCGAAAAAATAGGCCACCATCTGATGTGGACCTACCAAAAAGGCTCTTTTATGACTCTGTGTCTGAAACTCTAAAGGTGACAATGAGAAGTGGAGATATGAAGGAAATCATCTTCAATGATGATTTTGCTGAATTTAAGAGGGAACAGATGGAAGAGATGGAAAGTCTAGATTTATATGATTATCATGACAGGAACAGACTTACAGGTAGACAAATAATGAGCAGTCGAAACATCTCAAGGAGGAGGCAAGAACAGGATTCCCTATTTTGAATAAGAAGAGGAAGTGGAATCTGTCTGCACATGAGAAAGCCAGGAGGGAAAAGAGGATGAAGAACATCAGATATCCTGAGATTCGATATATTTCACAAGTGAGGGACAAAGAACCTCTGGCTAATATGATGGTCTTTATAATAATGAGAAGTAGGATGACAAGGCCTAATCTAGAAGTCCAGAGAAATGGTAGGATTGCAAGAATTGATTACAAAGAAGAAGAGGAATCCTACATTCTCAAATATTCGGATGGACTTGCCTCGGGGATTATCTATTCAGATGAAGACATAACATTCCTGCATGATAATGATTTAAGGGACATTATGGAGTGGACTTTGAATGAAAACCACCATCATCGTCAGCTATTATTCATGTACAAAGAGAGAGTAGGAAGTGCTAAGTTGCAAGAAGATAAGCAGCCTCAAGCTCGAGAAGATGAGATCATTATTCTAGCTTAGGTTTAGCTTTGTAATGTCCATTGGACAGAATTTCCACTTGTAATATTTTGATTATGTAATGTAATTTGACTTTGAAATTTGATGTGTATTTTTGACTAAGTGTATGTAACCATAAGAGTGTTTTGATACAGCTGAGGTTGTTACAATCTACGAGGAGATTGTTGGGATGAGAAAAGTGCTAAGTGAAGATTGGAAACTTCTCAACCTCTCAAGAAACTTCTAAGAATGGAATATGAGCAAGCTCAGACCTCCCAGCAAGGTTTTACTTAGCCTAGCAAAGTATTTTACCTTGCAGGCAAGGTTATCTTCTTGAAGTCCTCTTAAGTGTCAATCCGAGCAGGGTTCACTTTGTCTAGCAAGGTTGTTCTTCTAGTCAAGCAAGGTTTGCTTTCCTAGCAAGCACTTGACTAAACCAAGTTAAAGAAACAAAGTATTTTGGAAGATCTAGCATGGTTATTCATTAACAAACAGTGGTCCCAGCAAGCTTGAAAAAGTTGATAAGGAAACATCTTAAGGGCTTTTTCTTGCAAGGTTCAATTCTGAGCAAGCTACAGTGCTACCAGCACAAGTCTACAGTGTTATCAGCATACTTGGGTTTGTTCAATAAGTTAATTTTTAACAGAGTTGAAGGGATCTCTGAAGAAAAAGTTTGCTTATATGACCATATCGAGCAAAGTTTACTACGGTCAAGAAAATTGAAGTCTGCTAGGTGAATATTTTCTAAGAAAAATATTCTAAGTAAAGTCTACCCGGAGAACTATTCCCCTGCACACTTTGGATACCAGGTCTGCTCGAAAAGATAAAAGCTGCAAAGCATACCCGAAGACCTATTTTACACTTAGAATCTTTTGTAATACGTTTTTCTGATTATGTATCATTAATTAGGGTTTCCATAAGTAATGACAGCTGTCAGGATAGGCCAATAAATAGAATAATTTAGGGCACACCTAAAAAGATACGACACACGAGAGACGAGAGATACGATTGAGACGGCCGGATAATATTCCTAACTTTTAGTGTGACGGCAGTTTCTTTATTATGTACTAACAAAAACTTTCCCTTTCTGGAACCGTGATTGATTCCCATTTGTATTAAATCTTTCTATAAATGGAAATATTTTGAGTTACAGTTTTTGTGTGTTACCATAGTATTTATCGTGCAACATATATTGTGTTAGTGATTCCGCCGTTAATACAATATTGTTTTTACCCAAAATAGCAAGTCGTTAACCTTTTTGTCAACACTTAACGGTGTGGGTTGCGACAGTGGTAGTGTGATCGAGGTATCCAAGAGGACCGACAATTCTTTTGAAGTCGATCAGACTGTTGAGAAGATTTGGGTGGAATGAAAAGATAGTGCCCCTTTGACTCAGATGCGTCAGAATGTCCAGAGGTATGTGTACCGGAGCTCCCTCTTTGATCAGTGGTGGTTGATTTCACAACAGGGTCTTCACTGCTTTTGAATTCGTCCCCAAACTTCTGAATGAGTTTCTTTTGAAGGTCTAAGTACATAATAGTCAAACCACCCATGTTGGACTGAAGCTCTTTAATCTTTGAATTTTTGTCAGAGTTGCCAGCTTCGAGTTCTTGAATACGCACATCCTTTACAACCGAATCTTGTTCGAGTTCAAAGAATCTACGTTGTAAATCCCGCACATCCACATGAGCATCTTCAAGTACAACCCCTTTTCCTTTATTCTGCAAAAAGTTGTCTTGCATGGCAAGAATATGAGCAATCTTCTCTGAAGCACTAGAAATTGACACACCAGTCAGGTTAGATGATCCCGATGGCTCATCAAAGACAGGAATATCAGCTTCGTAATCAAATTCCTATGCAATATCATCAAAAATATTTTCCTGAGATTGACCCTCAGTTGGGGATGTATTTGTATCAACGTAAGTCTCAGTGGTGTCCAACTCATGTTCTTGTCGTTGGCTTAACGTTGTTGTAGTTATGGTTTCGGTAAATAGCACGCCTGGTTTTGGATCTTTCTTTATCCTTTTACGTGGAATAAGATCATCGTCTGTCTAGAGTATCTTCATCTTGAGTTTCAGCAGCTGCTTGAGAAGGCTTCAAAGCAGTTGACTGAAGTAATTCCTTTAATTTCTCAAATTCCTTTATTTGCTCAGCAAAAAGATCAGTCTCTGTTTCATGGTGTTCTACCTCATCGTCATCTTAAATGAACTCAAACGTAGCAGTATGCCTCTGAACCGGCGTCACATGCTCTTCAGCAACCTGAGCACTGACAAAAACAGTCTTTGTTTCGGCAAATTTTCTGAACTTCACTAGCTCGTGAAGGCCTTAATAAACGACCGTTGACCCCTTCCTGGACAGACTTAACAAGATTAGTGTAATGTGAATCGAAGATCATCTGTAGAAACTGAGGATACATAAGGAACACCTCTTTCTTCTTTCCCTTTAAGTGGCTCATCATCTCATCGAACACGAATTTGGAATGGTTGTAGTTCCAGTCCATGATCAGAGCAACTACCGCCGACATCTGAATGTCGCTAATCTCATCAAATCCTCCTTTACGTCCCGACACTCGAGTAAAGAACGTGTGTGTCAAAAACCTCCAGTAAGGATGAAACAGCTTCTTGATAGCAGAAGGATAGGATCCCACGTAACCCATCCTGACCAGAACATCTATAACAACATCAGCCGGATATTCCGTTGGATAGTCAGGTAGATCTCCAAATAAAAGAACCTCGCATATAATGGGCTCAGAGATCACGACCGGCTTCTTTTGAACGTTGGAGTCGATAGTAACAGCTCCAGCTATTCCTCGTTGGTTGATAGAATCATTATTCCAGAACTTTGTGATCATCTTCTTCCATATGACAGAGTTTCTCGTAAAGCATGAGAAATCCTGCAAGTGTTGAGACCGTCGATCGTAGACTTAAACTCCTTGTGAGCCAGAGATGGATCAAACAGATGTCCAGCTATGTTATGAGTATCAACAAACTTTAGTGGTGCCTGATCAGCCATTACTGCAAAAATACGAGTTAAGTTAGCAATCGTTTATATAACTTGGTCAACAAACATAAGATTAAAGGCATATATTTAAATTTCAAGACATCAAGGATCAGTTAACATAAAAACAGATTATATGGACCATAAATGAAAATAATAAGGATTTTATAATAGATTTCGATCCAGATAAGTGTTCTCTGTCCACACTGATGGATTCCGGTCTAAAGATTGAGTTTTTGGTCAAGATATGGGTTTTTTGTCCAATCCCACCGAGAACAAGGAGTTCTCGGTCAACATTATGAGTTCTCCATTAACAAATTCAATCGAGAACTCTTGATTTGACCAAGAGTTTTCGGTAAACTGTTTTGGATGAGAAAACCCTAGAGTTCTGCTTTGAAATTCATGTCATCTTCTCCAGAATACCGATATCACCATGGACTAAGGAACCTACAATTAACTCTTAAAACCCCAAAAATGGTCTCAACCGCATCGAATGTCCAACATAATACTAGTTTATTATATGAATCATCAAAAAAACCCAAACAAGTATCGATATTACAACTCAATCCAACCCTCAGATTATCGAATATATCTTTCGTCGATCCCTAACCCGTTATTGAACAAAGATTAATCAATAAACAAGACACACGATCAGATTCAACTTGATTAGCTAGAAGGATTAGGGTTTTCAGCCAAGAGATTAGAGAGAAGATATTTGAAATGAAATATCAATAACGGAGATTTGAAACGTTTTTAAATCCCCAAGTACAGACGGGCCGAGCACCCAATTCGACCCCAATCCCATAAGACCAGCCCACCCCAAGTACAAATGGGCCGAGAACCCAATTGGATCCCAATCCACTAAGACAAGCCCAAACCAGATATTTGGCCCAACACGTTTTAACCAAAAACAAAAATTGCCCTTTTATAGCACTTGTTTCGATGAGAGTAATTTTGAAATGAATATTTAAATAAAATAATAAAAAATAAAATTTATCAAAATAGCTAAAATAAAAGCAAAACTAAAAGAAACACAAAAAATAACATAAAACACCAGTCTTCTTGTAATGTAGCAAATTTGGAATAAAATTTCAGTTTTTGATAAAAAAAAGCCGCCTTTATGAAAAGATCCGTATATGGAATCTTGTTGATTAAGGTGCTTTCACAAGGATTCATGTTCAGCGTTATTGTGACATAAAGTGATAGGTTGATAGCAGGTATAACAAACTTAGCATGATTTTCATTACGTTAGTGATATGGGTTAAGTTCTGTTAGGCGTAAACCACAGATGGACATCACTTATGGACCTGTGATACCTCCTATTTCTTCTCAAAGTGTATTTGGCTTTCCCCATATCACCTCAATTTGAATCCAACCCCCTAGTGCTTGATCAAAAATTTTATTAAAAGCAAGATAACATTTAAGCTTTATGGTTGAACGTTGGACTTACAAGTCATCCGGACATACATGCCTTTCATTCAGAGTGTTTAGGACATTGAATGCCCCGCCCTTGTAGTTCTAGTTTGACCCTTTAAGCTTTTGAAAAATAAAATCAAGGATTTAACAACTGAATATTATATATATATATATAAACAATTTTTTTTATTTTTTAATAAACAAAAGAGCACAATATTTTTGGTGATCAAGACACTAGTGGGATCGTGTATGACTAGGTAATTACTTTTCTGCCTATCATTCGGAGAGATGTATATGGAGACATGCACATTTCTTTAAAATAACTCTCCACAGTGAGTTTAGCATATTTAATTTATATCACTTCATCATTTACGCGTCATGGAAAGCTATAATAAAAATCAATGATTGTTCTAGAGGCTTTAAAGCTTAATAACTTCACCTGTTAGTCACACATAATAATTTTTCTATCATTTTCCAAAGGTTGGATCAATTTTCATTTAAAAATATTTTAAAGCTTCTAAAAGCTGTTAACTGAATAATGATATCACTTCCAAGAGAGTTAGAGAAGACACATTTTTAAAACTCAATCACCCCGGTCACTCTTAGTTTCCAGGTGAATGACTATCTCGTATGTCCACAAGTGGTTAACTGGACCAAACACATATAAGAATACATGTCTCTCCAACTTAGAATAACCGACATAATTTTAAGTGAATGAATTTAAAAAAAAACGCATCACAATCATATGTCCACAAGTGCTTTCTGTCTTTAGGTGAATGGCTATCCTGTGAGTCTACGAATAGATGACAAGACCAAAAATATACAAGTATATGTCCTTCCAACTGGAGCAATCGACATATTTTAAACGAAAGTGAATAACAACCTCTTAATAATTTTTTATATAAAAAAATACACACACACACACACTCTTTTGAGTTTTTAAAAGTTCTTCCCCTAAATTTGTGCAAATTAACAGAATATATACAAATTTTACTTCAAAAAGACTCAATCCTCGAAACGAAGAATCTTGAGAAAACCTACAAGCACATTAAATTTGGTTGTCCCGACCAATTTTTTAAATAACTCCGCCACATTATTATCAGTGTGAACTTGTTCAAGATGAATCAATTTACGGTCGTAACAGTCACGAATCAAATGTATTTTGTTACTAATGTGCTTGGTTTTTAACTGCTGGACCGGATATTTAACAATTGCAATGGCAACATCATTATCACAACAGATAGGGGTATCAAGAAATTCCAAACCATGATCCAACAGTTGATGTTGCATCCAGATAACCTATGATCAGCAAGCTGACGAAACAACATATTCAGCCTCGGCAGTCGAAGTGGACACCGTTTGTTGTTTCTCGGCATCCAAGAGATGAGACGATCTACCAAGAACTGACAACCGACAGATGTGGATTTCCTGTCAATGTAATCTCCACCATAATTGCTATCAGCAAGAGCATATAGATCAAAGTCTGAGATTTTGGGATACCAAAGACCTAACTTCGGTTGTCCCTTCAGATATCTAAAAATACCTTTAACAACAATTAAATGAGAAAGTTTAGGGTTAGCCTGGAAACGGGCGCATTGACAGACAACGAACATGAGGTCAGGACGACTGCCGGTCAGATGCATCAGGGAACCGATCATCGATCGATAGTATGTTTGATCTAAAGAATTCCCTTCAGGATCAGTGGTAGAACTCTTGGAATCTTGAAATTCAAATTTGGCAAGCATATCTTCAACATACTTCCCTTGATGCAGCAGAATTCCCGTTGAACTCTGACGAACCTGCAACGCTAGAAACGTTGTCATTTTCCCCCAACGAGCTCATTTCAAACCTCTTCTTCATCACTTCTTCAAACTCATAGCACAACCCAGCACTAGTAGACCCAAAAATAATGTCATCCACATAAATCTAAACCAAAACCAAATCTTTCCCAACGGTTTAAGGAACAGTGTTTGATCTATGGTCCCGTTTTTTATAACAATTGGCCCAGAAGATGAGCCGTCAATGTAGCATATCGTACCCGAGGAGATTGATGAAGACCATACAGCGCTTTTTCTAACTTGTAGACATGAGTGGGATCCTTTGAGCAAACAAACCCCGGTGGCTGGTCCACGTAAATTTCCTCTTTAACTTCACCATACAGAATCGCGGTTTTAAGATCCATCTGATAGATTGTAAAACCCATGAACGATGCATAAGCCAGAAAAATCTGTATGGCTTCTAGTCTATCCACGGAAGCATAAACTTCAGTGTATTCTAAACCTTCAACGTGACAAAAACCACGAACGACTAGTTGTGCCTTATTTCTAACAATAACCCCCGTGTCATCTTGCTTGTTTCGAAAAACCCATCTCGTATCCAACGCTTTCTTTCCCACCAGCAGTTCAACCAACCTCCAGACCTTTAACTTATCAAACTGATTTTATTCTTTATGCATAGCATCCTCCCAACTTGGTTCTTGAAGAGCATTTTCTACCGACTTTGGCTCAGTCTAAGAGAGAAAACAAGAAAACAAGCAACTATTTATGTGTCTGGTCTGACTACTGGTGGACTCGCCTATTTTAAGAGAACCAATAACATTCTCAATTGGATGATTTCACTAAATTCTTGATGGAATTGATTGTTCAGGACTAACACCGTTAAAAGGTAAGTTTGATAGATTTTCATGAACCTCGGTGAGGAGATTCTTCCATCCAGAGGCCGTCATACTATGTGAGTATGAGGCGCTGGAAACGTATTCATTTGGAATGACATCGGGAAATAAAGTGCTTTCGAAAATTTGACGAAGTTGGTGAGGACACAGTTTCGATAACTTCTTCTTGTTGATTGACAGGCAAAGGCGGAGTGATATCGGGTGATTTTGTGAGATTATCAACCAGAATTGGAGATATGTGAGAGACGCCGTGTAAGTGTTCTTTCTCAGTATTTACGTTAGCAACAACCGAAATTTCCGAATCGATGATAGGAAACACATTTGTCAAAGTTCCCTGCTTCTGATGGTCGATTCGGATCGGATCTAAATCAATTATGTCATAACTCACACAAAATTATTCGTGTTGACAAGCAAGTTAATGACGAGTTACTATGTTTAGAAAGATGACCGTTTGTTAAAGGCAGAATCAATAACAAACATACGGTTGCAATGATTATTCAATGACAGAAGACCCACACATGATTCACTCAAAAGATTTCCATTTATATAATGTTAATCATACAAAAGGAGTAATCGATTTAGGGTTTATGAGGAATCCTAGGACAGCCATCACACACACAATATTCTCTCAGATAATGTGTCGGTCTTATCTGTATTTTCCGTCTCTGTCTCCTCCTTTGCTGCGTGCCCTAATTATTCTATTTATAGGTCTGCCAACCTAGGACAGCTGTCATTCTTTCTAGAAACACTATCCGATAGTACATATTCAATTTACATATTCAAAAATATACTAAGTGTAAAACAAGTCTTCCGGGTAGGCTTTTCATTAAACTTCAGTCTCCGGGTATGCAGTGTACTCGGCCTTCCTTCAGACTTGGTAAACATAGAAGTGTACTCGAAATCAGTTTCCGGGTAGACTTTACTTAAGGAATATTTTACCAAGTAAAATATTCACCGAGTAGACTTCAATCTTCTTGGACTTATCAAACTTTGCTCGACAAATCCTTACGAGCAACCTTGTTCTTCTATGATCCTGTTCGGCTCATACATCTTCCTTTTCTTTGTATTGTTCTATTTTGATAGTGAGGATGTTGTATGTTTGCAGATTTTCTCTACTCTAGATTTCCCCTTCATTGTCATCTTTGATAGATCATCCGTCTTTTTGGACTTTCCTTTGTTCTTTCCAACCAGAGACTGAGCGGATCCCTTCTTCATGTTCAGCTGTTGTCCTTTCATTTTCTTGAAGTTGCTCAAAATCTCTTTTCTTGTCATTACTTTTACATAATCAAAAGGTATTCCATTCTTAACCAAAAATTTTGGTTTACCACCATATTTGCTTAAGAATTTTTGAATTTCCTCTTCTTGTTCCAAGTCATCTTTCAATTTCAAACCTTTTAGTTCATTGTCTTGAGTATTCTTTTCTTTACTTAAAGCCTTTGAAATCATGTCAATGACAGTGTCTAGTTTCTCTTTCACTTCTGTCTCGGGTTCTTCTTGTTTAATCAACTTGAGTAGAGATACTAGCACACCATTTGAAATTTCTTTATCATTTAAGCAGTTGTCAATTACTTCTTGTGGGACTTCTCTCTGTTTATTTATCACTTCATCTCTTATCCTTTTCTCATCTTCAAACATTTTCAACAAATTTTCTTGTTCTTCAAAGTCTTTGTCAGACAACATTTGACTCAGAAATTCTCTGTCATGAATTTCTGTCAATCTTTGCTCATATACTCTTTTGGCTTCTGATTCAGATTTGTTCAGTACAGAGTCCATTGTATTCATTTCATCATCCTCTTGTGCAATTTCTTTTCCTTTTAATTTCCTTCTTTCCTCACGATCCTTCCTTTCATTTTCTGGAGCATTGTCAGCTTCATCATCTGAGCTGTCCTTTTCATAAATTGAGAGAAGCTTCAGCGAATTCTCCCCCTGATTCAGTACTTTCTCCCCCTGTTTTGGGGCAGCTGAGATCTTCTCAACCTCAGACATTAGGGTTTGAACTCGTTGCAATGCGTTCTTCAGTTCTTCAGAAAGATGATGTTTGTAGGAATTGGAATTACTTGGAGTTGGATCCATTGCTGATTTTCTGTTACATCAATGAACAGACAATTATCAGTTAGATCTGAAAGTAAAAAGAAGTTAAGGTAAAAAAAAATAATATTTCAATTCAAACCGTTGTCTTGAATAATATTGAAATCTGCACAAAAACACAAATGTGAGTTACTCTTGAAATGTGAATTTTGAAATTTTAAATAGCATATACAGGTCTTCTTTTAAAGAGAGTTAAGTCAAAAGTAAGGTACATATCTGCAGCTTTATCAGAAAAGAGTTATGAATAAAGGTCTGCATATTTTGCTTTTCTTCAACAGTTCAGATAAAGTGAGAATCTTTAAAAGTGTTTTGTCATTTATCACCTAACTTTCTTATCTATTCCAAGAATGGTTTCCTTATCCATTTAAAAGTGTGTCCATAAATGGTATAGTATGCAAAGATAAAGTTACTCAAGAATTTCTCAATTTCAAATTAAAACTTATCTATTACAAACTCTAAAAAGAATCATAATCAATTTTATCATACTAACTAACATATTCAGGTAACACATTCATTCAAGTATGACTCTAAACAATTTCATCATACTAACTCACATATTCAATCAACGCATTCATTCAAGTATGCTTGTATACATAGTGTGCTCGAGCACTCTTTCAAATGTAATGTGTGCTCGGACAACAAACTTATGCGAAGTATACCCGAATAACTTTCATATAGTACAGAGTGTGCTCGAAAGGAAATTCTAGCAGACAGTGTACTCGGAAAGTTAAATTTTTGAAAATTACCAAGTATATTAAAGGAACACAAGTGTACCCGAAATATAAAGTGTACTCGGAAAACAGAGTTTTCCCGAAAACACTTGTAATTTCAAAGAAATCATAAACACATATCAAAGAGCATGCTCGAAATGAAATTAAACACATAAACAGTTAAGTGTGCTATAGTCTAAAATTTCATATAGCTTGCTCGAAAATCCTAAGTTAGCACTGAGCTCGCTAGGATAAACACATTCAATCATCAGGTATGTCCTTACTCGAGGAAACTCAACATTTCAAAACATACCCGAAAAATGACAAACTTAAATAGTAACATCTAAGCGTGCCCGGAAAGATTAACAAGCCTTTCCTAACAACATATTCACACAAAGCTTACTCGGTGTACTTACTTAAGTTCACAAAGTTTGCTTGAATACACAATCAGCATATAACATGCATAGCTTACTCGAAACTAGCATATAACATGCATAGCTTGCTCGAAACAAGAATTTCTTGTTAAAAGATAGCTATTTCATCACATAATCATCTCAAGACTTCAAGCTTACTCGGGAAAGTGAGTGCAACAGTGTACTCTACCCGAAAAGTGTAAACACTTCAAAGTATGCTCGAAAATCATAAAGTTAGTCAGAAATGACTAAGCTTACTCGGAAAGTTTGAAAATTATCAACCTTACCCGAAACAACATATTCACACATAGACAATTGTTTTGTACTCGGAAAGGTTAAACCTTACCCAAAAATACATATTAAAACAGTTTGTGCTCGAGAAGGTTATAAATCATAACTGTTTTGTACTCGGAAAGGTTAAACCTTACCCGAAAATACATATTCAAACAGTTTGTGCTCGAGAAGGTTTTAAATCATCAAACCTTGCTCGAACTTACATATTCAGCCTATTTTAGGCAAAATGCAACACGTTTTGACTTAAACCACTTTTCAAAGACATTTCTAAGTTATGTATCATTTCAGAACATAGTTTAAGAGCAAATGGTGCATTTAGAGATCAAATTTCAGTTATACTTCACTTCAAAACAATTTCTTTTATAAACTGAAAAGATCTCAGGAATGGGATCATATTGACTAAGTAGCTTTCTCAATACTTCACTCTCAGCAATATTATGACAACTTAGATAGGTTAACAGCAGGTATAAACTTAGCATGATTTTCATCTCTTTGGTGATATGATTAAGGTTCAATTTGAGCATAATGCAATAATCGTCAACACTGTGCTCTGATGCCTCATATCTCTTCTCAAAGCTTATTTGGCTTTCCCCAGATCACCCCAATTTGACTCCAACCTCCTGTATTTGGTCAAAAACAGTTTTTGTATGACAAAACTTATTGTATTTTTGCATTTTTAGATTCAAACATATATAGAGGTTGAACGTTGGACTTACAGTTAGCAACATGCCTTTCATTCAAGATGAGACAGATTTTGCCAACATCTTTGTAGTTCTTGTTGTAACCCTCTTGTTTGATAAAATATTTAAACACTTATCAACTTTTGGTTGACTTATTCATTCTTCCCCTTGTTTTTGATATTTTCTTAAATTTTCTTAAGCATGTTCTTTGTCATATTTAAAGATGTTTCATTTTGGTTGACCAAATAACAACAGGCTCGTGTATGACTGGGTAATCACTTTTCTGCCATATCATTCGGAGAGATCTATCTTGAGACATGCAAAACAACTACGCATCTCCACATAAAGATTAGCATATTCATTATGTTTATATCACCTTAGATTTTACATCATCATGAGAAAGCAACCATACATGTTAATGACTATACTAAGACCTTTTTAGCCTATTAATTCCATATGATCAGCTAAGTAGTCAATGTACTATCATTTCCCAAAAATACAGTTTAATATTCAATCACCCCAATACCTCTTTATTGTCAGGTTAATGGCTATCCTGTTTGACTAAAGGTCGTCATCAGGACCAAACATACATGTGAATATATGTCCTATCAAAGTCAAAGTTATTGACATAGTTTTAAGTGAAGAAATAAGAAACAAGTCATAATTGCCCCAAATGCATTCAGTTTTCAGGTCAATGGCTATCCGTTGAATCTATAGAGATTTAAGGACCAAACATACATAGGTGCATGTCCTTCCAACTGGGCAAATGACATAATTTTTCAGCAAAAATAACTACTTGAGACTTTCCCTTTTAAAAGAAACCTTCTTTTAAGCTTCTTAAAAGCTTGAACTGAATAATCTTATCATATCTCTACACCATTAATCAACTAGCTCATGTTTTGACCAAAATATAGTATTTATGCAAAATTCATTATAAATTTCATTGAATCACTTAATTTTGACATAAAACAAATTTTGACACAAACAGTTGCTTCACATAGTAAAATCTTAATCATACTTTCAACATCAAGAAAAATAGACTGTACTTACATTCAATGTCTATTCTATCTTAACAACTTCAGAAGATCAGATTAAGAACATATTCAAGTAACCATAAACATGTGATTACTCATGACATTATATAAACAATTAATCTCACCTAAATAGATCAAACTATTTATTCTGCAACAATGACATAATCAAAACATATTCAATCAACATTCAGTTGACACATATTCAATATGTGTAATCTCTAAGAAAATAATCAGTTATCACAGAGAGACACACATAGAAACTGTTAAGTCACATAGCATAGAACATAATCAGTAACATATTTAGCAACATATTCAGCAACATATTCAACATGTGTGACCCTTTTTAAAATATTCAAGTAGCACATAGAGGTACACAACCAAGCACACATCCTTAATCAGATATCATCAGAGTTGATCATCCCCAGGGCTTTCTAAAGAAAGTTGAACCTGGTTCTATCAAGTGGTTTGGTGAATAGGTCAGCCAGATTATCACTTGTATCAACTCTTTGCATTTCAATCAAACATTTTTCACTGCAATCTCTGATGAAGTGATGCCTGATTTCAATGTGCTTAGTCTTAGAATGTTGCACAGGATTTTTAACAGTAAAATATGCAGCAATATTATCAATCAGAATAGGGGTGTTTAGAAAATTCAAACCATAGTCCAGCATCTGATTCTGAATCCAGAGAACTTGTGCACAGCAGGCAGATGCAGCAACATATTCAGCTTCTGCAGTGGAGATTGACACTGTGGTCTGTTTCTTGCATTGCCATGACACCAGCCTTTCACCCAAAAACTGGCATCCCCCTGATGTTGACTTTCTACTCATATTGCATCCATCATAATCACTGTCTGTATATGCAATCAGATCAAAGGATTGGTTCTTTGGATACCAAATCCCTAAGACTGGTCTTCCCTTCAAATATCTGAATATTCTTTTCACAGCATTCATGTGGGAGACTTTTGGATTTGATTGGAACCTAGCACATACACAAACAGCAAACATGATATCTGGTCTTGTTGCAGTCAGATACATCAGAGATCCAATCTTGGCTCTGTATTCATGTTCATCAACTGACTCCCCCTTTTCATCAGCTATCATCTTTTCTTTGGTGTCCATTGGAGTTGAGGCAGCCATGTAATCATGACAGTTGAACTTATTCAAAATGTCCTGCACATACTTAGCTTGGTGAATGAAGATTCCTTCATCCTTTTGTTGAACTTGCAGTCCCAGAAAGAAATTCATTTCACCCATGGAACTCATGCTGTACTTGGACTTCATCACCTCTTCAAACTCCAAACACATATTTTCATTTGTAGATCCAAAGATGATATCATCAACGTAGACTTGTAAAAGCAGCAAATCTGACCCTTTTCTTCTGTAAAAGAGTGTCTTGTCAATGGCTCCCCTTGTGAAGCCATTTTAATGTAAATGACTTGATAACTCATCATACCATGCTCTAGGAGCCTGATGCAATCCATAAAGGGCTTTGTTTAACTTATACACCCTGTTTGGATACATAGTATCCTCAAAACCAGGTGGTTGAGCCACATACACTTCTTCATCAATCTTTCCATTAAGGAATGCAGATTTGACATCAAGCTGGAATACTTTTATGTTCTTTGAGGCAGCATATGCAAGAAAAATTCTTATGGCTTCCAGTCTTGCAACTGGTGCAAACACTTCCTCAAAGTCTATCCCTTCCTTTTGAAGACATCCCAGTGCTACAAGTCTAGCTTTGTTCTTAATCACCAAACCCCTTTCATCCCTTTTGTTTCTGAATACCCATTTGGTTCCAATTGCATATCTGTCATGTGGCTTGTCTACAAGATGCCATACATGTAAATCTCTAAATTGGGCCAATTCCTCTTGCATTGCCTCTACCCAACTATTGTCTTTTAAAGCTTGAGCAATATTCTTTGGTTCTAATTGGGATAGAAACCAAGAGTACAGACAGATGTTTGCTATCTCAGAATGACTTCTTGTTACTCTTTCATGCAAGTCACCAATGATATTATCAGCAGGATGATTCTTTTCAACAGTAAGAGTTTGTATTATCATATTTGTAGTCAAATTTGTGTCAAGATTTATTTCATTGATTTCAGGTTCTTCAATGATCAAATCAGCTTCTGCATCATGAAACTCTGGTGCTTCATCATTTGTTTGTCCTGAAGTAGATGCACCATTGTTTCCCAGATTCAAACTTTGAAACAAGTCTTGAAATCTTGTTGTGGAAGCATTCTCAACTTCATTTGATAGGTTTCTTGTGTCACTCCCATTCTGAACATGATCATTTTGTACATAAGGACTATCTTGACTTGTCATTTCCTGATCTTGTTCAATGTCATTGTTTGAGGAGCTTTTCACAAAAGTGTGTTCCTTTTCTTTCCTAGCAACCTTTTTCCACAATTCTTACAAGTACAGTTCTTTCTTCTTATTTTCTTCAAGTACACTGGTCTTGTAGAATGTATCATCAAAGTCTTCAGAATAAATCTTGAATAACTTAATTAACCTCTCATGATCAAACAGCCATGTTGCACCACTGACTGTGTTGAATTGATTCTCATTAAAAATGATATCAGATGACTCTATCACACTCAAGTGATCTCTCACATATACTCTGTATGCCTTTGAGTGAGTAGAATATCCAACAAAGAAACAATCTAGTGACTTAGTTTGAAACTTGTTCAAATAATCTCTAGTGTTCAATAGAAAACATTTGCAACCAAAGGGCTTGAAAAATTTGATGTAAGGCTTTCTGTTATTGAAAATTTCATATGGAGTCTTGTTATACCTTTTGTTTACAAGTACCATGTTCTGAACATAACATGCTGTATTGATTGCTTCAGCCCAAAAGTGACAGGCAGATTTGCATCAACCAACATGGTTCTTGCAGCTTCTATCAAAGTTCTGTTTCTTCTTTCTGCCACACCATTTTGTTCAGGAGTTCTAGGAGCGTGAATTGTTGAAGTATTCCTTTCTGTGTGCAGAATTCTTCCATAACTCCATTCTTGAACTCTGTACCATTGTCACTTCTCATCATCTTGACTTTCTTATTCAGCTTATTCTCAATCATTGTGACACAACCTTTGATCAACTCAGCAGTCTCATCCTTGGTACTTAGGAAATAAACCCAGGTATATCTTGAATAGTCATCAAAGATCACCAGACAGTATCTCTTCTTTCCAATACTTGGCATACTCACAGGACCAAAAAGATCCATGTTAAGTAACTCAAGTTGTTGATCAATTGAGTTGATGAGCTTTGTCATATGAGTAGACCTGTGTTGTTTTCCCTTCTGACATGAGTCACAATGATCATCTAACTTAAATTCTCTTGTAGGTAAACCAATCACATGTTCACCCTTGACCAGTCTATTCATGTCCTTTAAGTTTACATGACCCAGTTTCCTATGCGACAATTTTGACTCATTTTCAGTGGCTTTGGAAACAAAACATGTACCACCTCTTGAAATAGCTTCTTTCATATTCAACTCATACAAGTTGCCATTTCTGGGTGCCATCATCATAATCATCTCAGGTGGAATTACAAACTTCAATTTTAAGATGAAACAATGAGAATCATCAAAACTAACTTTGTAACCTTTATCACACATCTGTGATATGCTCAGAAGATTGTATTGAAGTCCCTCAACATGAAACACATTATCAAATGACACTTTTCCATTTGTCAAGATTCCTTTACCCACAATCTTTCCACCATTTTCATCACTCCCAAAGGCAACAGGACCTTCATATTTCTCTTCATAGTTCACAAGTGACCTCTTGTCACAAGTCATGTGCCTAGAACAACCACTATCCATATACCATATATCATTTAATGGAGTGGCCTGTTCCTTAGATGAAGATGCAGAGTCTGTGGCCATGAATGCCACATTAGCTCTTCTGATATCATCTGCTATATCTTCCTCATGGTTACTCCAGTCAAAGCTTCCCTCTTGCTGAGTTGTTACAGCCACATTGCCTTGATTTCTTGGTTGATTTTGGTTTGCGGGAATGTTGTTAGTTGCAGAGTTTTGAACAGCTTGATTTTGAGTGTTGTTCATTGGATACACTTGATTCTGATGCATACCCTGCTGGTTGTTCATCTTAGGCTGATATTGGTTGTTAAAATTGGGATTGAAGTTGTTGTTTGGATGGAAGTTGTTATTTGGATGGAAGTTGTTGTTGTTGGGATTGAAGCTTTAGTTATTGTTGAAGTTCTGCTGGTTGTTGTTTCTTTGCACATTCTGCTGGTATTGTTGTTGGTTTCTTGGCTGTTGGAATTGATTGACTTGAAAGTTCCTTGGCATATTGCACTCTCTTGCAAAGTGTCCAGGCTGTTGACAGTTGTAACAGATAGCCTTGGACTTGTCAAATCCTATTCTCTCATTTGGACCAGAAACTAGTGAGCTACCAGTTCTATTGTACAGTCTCTTGCTTCTCAAAGCCAACATTGCAGCTTGCCATTTGAGATCCATGTCTTCAAGGTCATCAGCATCTATTTGTTCCAAATCATCCTGCACTACACTTGTGTGAATCATGTTTTTGGCCACAAATGCATTGTAAGACTCAATGAACATAGACAGCAATGCTTGTGTTTCATTGTTTTGAACATGTCCTGTTCCAGGGTTAGGAACATTTCCATTAGACACAGAGACTGAGTCAGAATCATCAATTAATTGCACATTGAACCTCTGCTGATTTCCTTGAGTACTTGTACTACCTCCAACGAAAGACTTTGAAGTCATAACATTATATTCATCAGGTTCTTCAATGATGGGAATTTGTTGTTGGTTCTTTGTTGACAGGTTTCCCATAGGTGCAATTAATGCATTTGAAATACTGAAGCTTGGTCTATCTTCCTTTATCATTTCATTTTCAATCATTTCAAGTTCAGCAGCTTGAAGAAAACATACCACATCATCCAATTTCAATTCATTGAAATTCTGCTTCTGAATGATGAATTTGCAAGCAGTATACCATTCTTCGGCATTGAGTTGAGCAACTTTGTATTCAAATCAAAGTCAGTCATTACATAATCAGTTGTTCTCAACTCATTCACAATACTCAGAAAACGTTCTAGTATTGATTTCAACCTTTCTCCATCTTTATACTTGAACCTTTCCAACTGTTGCTTCAATCTTTGCTTCTTAATGTTCTTCAATTCAGTGTTCCCTTCATACATCTCAAGGATGGCATCATACATTTGTTTAGCAGTTGTGTGATGAGCCACCTTGGTCAGAATCTCCCAAGACAAACCTTGCTTAATCATAGCCAAGGCTTTGTCATCCACCTTTCTCATCTTTTCTCTTATAGCAGCAGTTCCAGTAGCATTTGCACCTTCTTCAACAGTAGTTTGTGGACCATTCTTGATGGAGTTCACATGTCAATGTCATTGTAGCATACAGCTGCTTCAAAGAGTACCTTCCAATTGATAAAGTTTTCCTGTCCATACAATCTTGGTATCTTATTAGTAGACACCTCTTGTTACTCATATCCAGACATTTTGAGAAGTCAAAAATCAGTTTCTTATAAAAAATATTCAAAATAATCAGATCTGAAACCAGAATGCTCAGATCTGATATGTCTGATGTGATGAAAACGAGATTTAGATATAAAGACTAAAACTTTAAATGAAACAATGAAGATAAAACTTATCAAAATTGTAGATCTTGAAGAAAAATGAAGAACAGGGCAGCTGACGTCACAAATCAATCGAACAGTGCTCTGCTTACGTCATTCTTCTTCAAATCTTCAATCAGCAACAATCTTTCTAAAAATAGTAGTAACAAGCTCTGATACCACTTGTCTAAGGTCCCTGCTTCTGATGGTCGATTCGGATCGGAACTTAATCAATTATGTCATAACTCACACAAAATTAATCGTGTTGACAAGGGAGTTAATGACGGGTTACTATGTTTAGAAAGATGACCGTTTGTTAAAGGCGGAATCAATAACAAACATACGGTTGCAATGAATATTCAATGACAGAAGACCCACACATGATTCACTCAAAAGATTTCCATTTATATAATGTTAATCATACAAAAGGAGTAATCGATTTAGGGTTTATGAGGAATCCTAGGACAGCCGTCACACACACAATATTCTCTTAGATAATGTGTCGGTCTTATCCGTATTTTCCGTCTCTGTCTCCTCCTTTTCGGCGTGCCCTAATTATTCTATTTATAGGCCTGCCAACCTAGGACAGCTGTCATTCCTTCTAGAAACCCTATCCGATAGTACATATTCAAAAATACACTAAGTGTAAAACAAGTCTTCCGGGTAGGCTTTTCATTAAACTTCAGTCTCCGAGTATGCAGTGTACTCGGCCTTCCTTCAGACTTGGTAAACATAGAAGTGTACTCGAAATCAGTTTCCGGGTAGACTTTACTTAAGGAATATTTTACCAAGTAAATTATTCACCGAGTAGACTTCAATCTTCTTGGACTTATTAAACTTTGCTCGACAAATCCTTACGAGCAACCTTGTTCTTCTATGATCCTGTTCGGCTCATTGTCACTTGAACAACTTATTGATATGGCGTACTCGGGAGTACATACCTTACTTGAGCAGAACCTTACTCGAGATAACTTAAAGATATTCTATTAACTCATCAAGTGTACTCAGACCATAATTATTAAAGAATACCTTGCCCGGTCTTCCAATTACTTGGCTTCTTGGACTTGGTAAACATACCTTACTCGGAAGAGTAAAATACTTGGTCTTGAAGAACAACCCTGCTTGACAAAGTGAACCTTGCTCGGATATGCCAAATTAATGAACCTTACTCGGGAAATCACCAAAAAGCATACCTTGCCTGGATATCCACATAAGAAGACTATTTGAGGTAAACCTTGCCCGGAAGGCAAAATCTCGTACTCGGCTAAGTAAAAGCTAACTCGAAGGTCCAAGGTGTGCTCGGATTCAATACTCAGCTGTTTCTGAGGAGGTTGAGAAGATTCCAATCTTCCAAATTCTTCGTTTAGGTTAAATCTCCTCATTTGGGTCAAATTCTTGACCCAACAACATTGAAAGGTTTAAAGAGTTCATCGTGATGGAACAGCCAGTCGGGTCCAACACGGGAATGGGTCTCGTTTTCTTCCAACCAACGTACATCTTATGATTCAAGTATCTGATTGGTTGACTTGTTGTAAACTCTGTAGGCGGTACGGCCAGCATAACCAAAAAAATAACAATCATCAGCTTTGGCCTCAAATTTTAGTAACATCCCATTTTCTAGTTTCGGTTAATAAATAAAATATGAGTTGTTATGCGTCGGGCTAGTGTTGGATTAAATGGATATGGGTTATGGACTTGGTTTATGAAAGAAGGAAAAAATACAATGGGCTTAAGCCCATTATCCATAAATATATAAACCTTTAATCACCCATTTAATTTCATTTCACACATATTCCATACACCCTCAAAACACACACTTAAGCTCTCTCTCTCTCTCTAGCCAAAATCACCAAACAAAACCGATCGCGATCCAAGGAAATGATAGTATGATATTGTATGAGCTTAAACCTGATAGATATGGTCACAAATCGACAAGCCGACACCGTTAAACCATTTAAGTCACGAGATCCGGATGGAATCTGGTATAAACCGAACCTTAGATGAGCTTAGGGATCACCCTACCTTAGATTTGGATTGAACGGGACGAAAAATGGTAAACTCGTTTTTCCGGCGAATCAACGGCTTTCCGGCGGCGGCGCCGAAAAAGTGTAGACGAGGTTAAGGGATGACATGGAATTTTCTGACATTCCTGACCTAACCATAATTCGTTAACGGAAAGTTAACGAATTAGAGGTAATTCGTTAACGAGGAGTTAACGAATGGAAGCAATTCGTCAAGCGATTCATTAAAGGAAAATCTAACGAACTAGACTTAATTCGTGTTCAAATTCGCTAAAGATAAATTAAAGAACCATCTCCCAATTCGCATTGATCATTCGTTAAAAGAAATAATGAATTAGAAGGTCTAGTTCACTACTTGGACTGGTTCGCTATATGGACTGATTCGTTAAGGTCCAGTTCGTTAAAAGGTTCAATTCTCTACAATGACCAATTCGCTAGGATAAGCCAATTCGTTATGAACCAGTAATGAACTAAAAGTTTAACGGAATAACAAGAACGGTCCCTGGACTTAGAAAATGATTATTTAATTACAAAGAAGCCCTTGGACTTTTAAGTTAGCAAATTAGATAATGATTCAAAATCCTAATGGAAAATGTGTTTAGACAGCTTAACCCCAGCCAGGGGCTCTACCCCTTGGACCCCGCTAAGGGCTGCTGCCCCTAGAACCTCGCTGCTAGGGGCGTTGCCCCCGGACCCCCGTTCGTTGAGGGGTATAATTGGACTAGAAATACGATATGAATAGTGATAGTAATTAATACGTTATAATTGTTATACAGTTAGTCGTGCACAGCTCAAGAAGGGAATAACGATTAAAGGGAACATAACCGAGTTTAGGTGAGTTTCTAGCCCCATTCCTTGTTATTTTTTCGGGGTTGTGTGCATACTCGATGTGATTAGTTAATACACTTATCTTGAGCGATAAGTGTATGCCATATATGTTTTATGTGAAAAGGTATGATTGACTGCTTGTCGGTACATGAACGATCTTCGGATATTGCATGTATTGCCAGTTAAAGGTTTGATGATAAAATTGTTATATATGAAGAATGAATGATGTATGTATGTATGAAACTTACAATTATGTATATAGAAAGGTATGGTATGAAGGTCTGGAAGGAAGGGTGAACGGACCCTAATAATAACCGAGGATGAAAGGAGACCGGACCCTAATAATATCCGAGGATGAAGTGACCCCGGACCCTAATAATATCCGAGGATGGAGGGTACCGGACCCTAACAATATCCGAGGTATGTAGGGTGAAATGCCCTTTATAATGTAAGGTTACCTATAAATATGCATGGACGAATGAAGTATAGGTTATGTATGTAATGCGTACCTTTGGGCACCTATATGTGTATGTAAAGTAAGATATGTGATTAGCTAGAACTCACTCGGCGTAGCTAACTTTTAGTATGCACGCAGGTTAACATATTGAGGCAGCTGGTTTGAGATGGACACATGGCAGGATTGAAGAGGCTGGCATCTGAAGATTGTAATGATGTTTGAATGTTATATTTTATTTTATGTTTTAATAGACAATATACGGTTATTTGTAACTAATGGTTGATGTTTTATATTATTCCGCCACGTTTTTAATTAACTCTGATATTTGGAACTGCGTTTATGAGTAAATCCAACGTCCAAATGTGAGGCACCGATATCATCAGCTGAAAGTGAAAGAGGAAGACATCCCTAAAACAGCGTTTCGGACGCGGTATGGACACTATGAGATCCTAGTGATGTCATTCGGTCTAACAAATGCTCCTGCAACATTTATGGATATGATGAATAGGTTGTGTCGGTCGATGTTGGATAAGTCAGTTATCGTCTTCAACGATGACATATTGATTTATTCAAAGAGCGAGTCTGATCATGCTGAGCATCTGAGAGAGGTATTGGAGACGCTGTAGAAAGAAAAGTTATACGCTAAGTTTTTGAAGTGCGCGTTTTGGTTATGATAAGTGCAATTCCTTGGTCACGTGATCAATCCTGAAGGGATTACCGTGGACCCAGCTAAGATTGAAGCTATAACGAATGGGAAGACTCCACAAAATCTGACTGATATACGAAGCTTCTTAGGGTTAGCTGGCTACTATAGGTGATTCATCGAAGGTTTCTCCAAGATAGCCGCACCGTTGACCGGTATGACCCGAAAGTCGATAGTAATCAGTTGGGGTAAGTTTCAAGAAGAGGCTTTTCAGGAGTTAAAGAAAAGACTCACGCAAGCTCCAATCCTTGCTTTACCCGAAGGTGATGAGGATTTTGTTGTTTGTACTGATGCTTAGCATCGTGGGTTAGGTTGCGTGCTGATGCAACGAGGAAGGGTGATAGCTTATGCGTCTAGACATTTGAAAGTCCATGAGAGTACTTATCCAACACATGATTTAGAGCTAGCAGTAGTAGTGCATGCTCTCAAGATATTGAGGCATTACCTGTATGGTACTAAGTGTATTATTTATACGGATCATAAAAGTTTAAAGTACTTCTTCGAGCAGAAGGAGCTGAACATGAGGCAGAGAAGATGGTTAGAGTTGATAAAGGATTACGACTGCAATATTAAGTACTATCATGGTAAAGCTAATGTGGTAGCCGATGCGCTAAGCCGTAAGAATGAGGAAGTCATTGCAACAGTGAAGTCATATCAGCTAATTATGAACTCAAGCTTATTTGAAGAAATCATCAAGGTGCAGTTAGAAGTGCTGGTAGATGAGGGGCTAGTAAAGAAAGAAAGGATTTTCGGTCAGCAAGACGAGTTGATGGAAAACACGCATGGTGTTAAGACTAGATTTAACCGTATGTGGATTCCATGCCATGGAGATCTCAGAGGTAGAATCTTAGACTAAGCTCATAAGTCGAGATCTTCGATTCATCCAGGTGCTACTAAGATGTACCAAGATTTGAAAAGAGATTATTGGTGGCCGGGTATGAAGAAGATGTAGTAGATTATGTCAGTAAGTGCTTAACTTGCTTGCAAGTCAAAGCAGAGCATAAGAAGCCTTATGGGAAGATGCAACCGCTAGAGATACCTGAGTGGAAATAGGAACACATCACCATGGATTTCATTACTAAGCTACCTCGTACAGCTAAGCATCATGATACCATCTGGGTGATTGTGGACCGTTTGACCAAGTGTGCTCACTTTCTGCCTATACGAGAGGCTATCTCGTCAGAGACGTTAGAAAGCTTGTTCATTAAAGAGGTTGTATCTAAGCATGGAGTTACGTTATCGATCATGTCTGATAGAGATACTCTGTTTACTTTGAGGTTTTGGAAGAAGTTTCATGAAGCTATGGGAACAAGATTGAACATCAGTACGGCGTATCATCCTCAAACAGATGAACAGTCTGAAAGGACGATCCAAACACTTGAGGATATGCTACGTGCTTGTGTTTTAGACTTTGGAGGAATTTGGGATGATCATCTACATCTGACAAAGTTCTCTTATAACAACAGCTACCATTCAGTATTGGTATACCACCGTTTGAGATGCTTTACGGTAGACGATGTAGAACCCCAGTATGTTGGGGAGAGATTTGTCAGAAAAAGATGGGAAGCTTAGAAATTGTGCAAGAAACTTCTTCAAAGTTTGACCAGATCAAAGCAAGAATGAAATATGCGCAAGACAGACAGAAGTCATATGCTGATAAACGGCGACGACCGATTGAGTTTAACGTTGGTGGCAATGTGATGCTCAAGGTCTCACATTGAAAAGGAATCATCCGTTTTACAAAGAGAGGGAAGTTGAGTCTGTGGTACATTGGGTCGTTCAAGATTTTAGATCGAGTAGGTGAAGTGGCTTATAAGCTAGATTTGCCCGATGAGTTAGAAGGTATTCATTCGACCTTCCATGTTTCTCATCTAAGAAAATGTCTGGCTGATGACACGTCGCACGTGCCATTAATGGACATTGAGGTTGATGAACAGTTGATCTACATTGAACAACCAATCGAGATAGTTGATCGTAAGGAAAAGCAGCTATGTCACAAGGTTATACCCTTAGTGAAAGTTATATGGTAGCACCGCAAAGGATCAGATGCTACCTGGGAAGTTGAAGAAGAGATGCACAAGTTTTATCTAGATTTGTGTATGTAGGTTTCGGGGACGAAACCTCTTTAAGGAGGGAAGACTTGTAACATCCCTTTTTCTAGTTTCGGTTAATAAATGAAATATGAGTTGTTATGAGTCGGGCTAGTGTTGGGTTAATTGGATATGGGCTATGGACATGGGTTATGAAAGAAGAAAAAAAGACCATGGGCTTAAGCCTATGATCCATAAATATATAAACCTTTTTTAATTTCATTTCACACTTATTCCATACATCCTCAAAACACACACTTAAGCTCTATCTCTCTAGTCTCTCTCTCTAGCCAAAATCACAAAGGAAAAACGATCCCGATCCAAGGTAATGAGAGTATGATATTGTATGAGCTTAAACCCGATAGATATGGTCACGAATCCACGAGCCGACACAGTTAAACCGTTAAAGTCACGAAATCCGAATGGAATCGGGTATAATCCGAACCTTAGATGAGCTTATGGATCACCCTACCTCAGATCAGGATCGAACGGGACGAAAAACGGTGAAAAACCAGTTAAAACTAGTTTTTCTGGCTAATCCGCGGTTTTCAGGCGGTGGCGCCGGAAAAGTGTATACGAGGTTAAGGGATGTCAGGGAATGTTATGACATTCCCTGACCTAACCCTAATTCTTTAACGGAGAGTTAACGAATTAGAGGTAATTCGTTTACAAGAAGTTAACAAATTGGATGCAATTCGTCAAGCGATTCGTCAAAGGAAAATCTAACGAACTAGACTTAATTCGTGTTCAAATTCGTTAAAGTTAAGTTAACGAACTAGCTCCCAATTCGCATTGATCATTCGTTAAAAGAACTAACGAATTAGAAGGTCCAGTTCGCTACTTGGACTGGTTCACTATATGGACTGATTCGTTAAGGTCCAGTTCGTTAAAGGGTTCAATTCGCTACAAGGACTAATTCGCTAGGATAAGCCAATTCGTTATGAACCAGTAACGAACTAGGAGTTTAATGGAATGACAAGAATATTCCCTGGACTTAGAAAAGAATGATTTAATTACAAAGAAGCCCATAGACTTTTAAGTTAGCAAATTAATTAATGATTCAAAAACATAATGGAAAATGTGTTAAGACAGCTTAACCTCAGCCAGGGGCTCTGCCCCTTGGACCCCGCTAGGGGCTGCCACCGCTAGAACCCCGCTGCCAGGGGTGCTACCCCGGACACCCGTTCGTTGAGGGGTATAATTGGACTCGAAATACGATATGGATAGTGATAGTAATTAATACGCGTAATTGTTATACAGTTAGTCGTGCACAACTCAAGAAGGGAATAACAATTAACGGTGAACGTAACCGAGTTCAGGTGAGTTTCTAGCCCAATTCCTTGTTATGTTTTTGGGGCTGTGTGCGTGATTAGTTACTACACTTATCCTAAGTTATAAGTGTATGCCATATATGTTTTATGTGAAAAAGTATGATTGACTGCTTGTCGGTACATGAACGATCTTCGGATATTGCATGTACTGCCAGGTAAAGGTTTGATGATAAAATTGTTATATATGAAGAATGAATGATGTATCTATGTATGAAACTTACAATTATGTATATAGAAAGGTAT
This sequence comes from Bidens hawaiensis, assembly GCF_021521415.1. Classification (NCBI taxonomy): domain Eukaryota; kingdom Viridiplantae; phylum Streptophyta; class Magnoliopsida; order Asterales; family Asteraceae; genus Bidens; species Bidens hawaiensis. The sequence goes on along the minus strand of NW_027495613.1, from coordinate 136,548 downwards.
GGTATGAAGGTATAGAAGGAAGGGTGACCGAACCCTTACAATATCCGAGGATGGAGGGTACCGGACCCTAATAATACCCGAGGATGAAGGGAGACCGGACCCTAATAATATCTGATATTGAAGGGAGACCAGACCCTAATAATATCCGAGGATGGAGGGTACCGGACACAAACAATATCCGAGGTATGTAGGGTGAAATGCCCTTTATAACCTACGGTTAGCTATAAATATGTATGGACGAATGAAGTACAGGTTATGTATGTAATGTGTACCTTTGGGCACGTATATGTGTATGTAAAATAAGTTATGTGATTAACTAGAACTCACTCAGCGTAGCTGACTTTTAGTATGCACGCAGGTTAACAGATTGAGGCAGCTGGTTTGAGATGGACACACGGCAGGATTGAAGAGGCTGGCATCTGAAGATTGTCATGATGTTTGAATGTTATATTTTATTTTATGTTGTAAAACAATTTATGGATATTTGTCACGAATGGTTAATGTTTTATATTATTCTGCGAATTTTTTAATTAACTCGGATATTTGGAACTGCGTTTATGAGTAAATCCAACATCCAAATGTGAGGCACCAATAACGGGCCCTTACAATTTTGGAGTTGATTCAAGATTTGGTAGAGTACACGGGCAACCAAACGCCCTGAAATGTGCAACTGTGGGCTTGTGACCATAGACAATCTCATATGGAATTTTCATCTGAGAATTGTTGATAAGCACCCAATTTTGAACATAACACGCCGTATTAACAACTTCTGCCTAGAAGAATAACGGCAGTTTTGAATCACACAACATGGTCCTTGCTGCCTCAATAAGAGTCATGTTTCACTTTTCAGCCACACCATTCTGTTGCGGTGTTCGGGCAGAACTGTATTATCGAAGCACCCCCTTCTCAGAACAAAGGTAATTCAATGAAGCATTCTTGAATTCCGTACCATTGTCCCAACAAATGCCCTTCAGCTTCAAGTTGAGCTGATTCTCCATAAGCAACACGAACCTCTTAATCAATTCTGCAGTTTCACACTTATTTGACAAGAAAAACACCCAGGTAAAAAGTGAGCAGTCATTAGTAATAACGAGAAAATAAGAACTGCGAGAAAGACTCAAAACATGAACCGGACCAAAAAGGTCCATATGCAATAATTGAAACACTGATGAAATGGTATTAATCAATTTTGGTTTATGAGATTTCGATCGTGTTTACCCAAGGCACAAGCCACACACTTTTCAATAGTAATAAAATCTTTGACGGGTAAACCTCACACCAAATCAATTATAGCAAGATGGTTTAAGTTTTTCTCATTCGCATGACCAAGAAGACAATGCCAAAGCATGGCATTATGTTCTGACACTTTTGAAAACAAACAGGTTATTTCATCAGGAACATTTTTGTTCATGTCGATCACGTAAGCGTTATCTTTTCTTTGTGATCGAACAATAATCCAGTCTTCTGGTATGATGATACCAGGTTTTAAAATTAAACACACTTTTTAGTGAAATGAGTTGAGAAACCTTAATCACAGAACTGTGACACGCTTGACAGACTGTGCTTCAACTATGGAACAAAATTAGCATTCTCAAATTATAGAACACCGTTACTTACAGTACCCTTATGGCGTAATATTCCCCTTTTCTCCTCCCGCAAAGGAAACATACTCGCCATTAAAGATTTGAATGTCGTGTAGCTGGGATTTCATGTGCCCGGAACAACCACTATAAACATACCAGGGTCTGATGATATTCCTCCATAGTTGTTCCTGCAAGATGTGCGGGATTAGTTACACTTTGGTACCCAGTCCATAGTTACACTGGGTGATCCTGACTCATCTAAAGTTGTCACATGTTGCGATGACATATCCTTTTGATTATCTAACACTGAATTCGATGTCTCTTTTACGGAGATTTAGGCAACAATTAATGTCTACCATTGTAAGATTTGTCATGATTTGTATGAATGGATGACTTGGTCTCTGGTATGTAAGTGGGAGACACAAAAGATTTTGTCTTTTCCACTTGTTCTGGTTTAGAAGCCGTGTTCGTTTGATGTGGACTAAACCTACCAGATTTGTGTCTGTTCCAATCATCGTCAGATGGATTAGCCTGGTAATACCTGAAATTTCTATTATAGGTATTTCGAGCCATATTCCTCTAATAGAATCCATAATAAGGAACATATGGACGATGTGGACAATTCTAGCAATATGACCAGGAGAGCCACAGTTAAAACAAGTTTGTCTGGACCGGTTGTGTGGACAAGTTTGCTTTACCTGATGAATACTGCTAGACACATGATTTGACTTATCACCCTGATTTTCATTAGATCATCCCTCTTTAAAAAACTTACGCAATGAGTATTTATTAGAATTTTTCGATCTTTTAAACTTATTAAAAACCACATTGTCAGAATTCAAAGTTTTAACTGAATCAACCACACAAGTATCTTTGCTCTTAAGAACATAGCCCACACAAACTAATGTAATAACATAATCCAAAACAGGTAATTTTAAAGGAACATTAAAATTAATGTATTTATTAATATAAACACATGAAACATCATCCTCATCAGTCTGATCCTCAATGGTTACTTTATCTGCACATGAGGCAAACACATTAGAATTGTTCACTTCTGAAGTGGACGCAGTAGCCTTTATTGAGTCAACTTTTTCATTTTTAATAGCTTTATCATACTTCATATATTTTACCTTTTCTTCCTGCTCCTTGGTAAGAGGAAGACTAGTATAGTTGTCATTGTATGCTGGGGATACTTGACTATATCCTATACCCTCACCTTCATTCTCTTTCCACCATTACTGATTTTCAATCATGAAATTGACTACCTTACTGGAACCATAAAACTTTCTAAAATCTAGTTCAGCCCTTTTAAATTTATTAGTTAGATTTAAAACTTCTAAGTTAGAGGCTTCCAGTTCAACAGTTATCTAGATAACCTTTTTCATTTTTCTTAAATTTATGTTCTTTGGATTTCCCCGTTTCCATTTCTCTAAGCATGTTACTGTTGTGAGATTTGTAGAGATCTACTTTTTCAATACAAGCTTGAAAACACAATTGAGAACTTACCTCAGACGATGTGACAATCGTCAATTTCAGGTTAACTCCGTTAACTTCGTTAACTCAACTCCGTCAATTCAAACTTAAAGATCACTGAATCTATAACGCGCACCTCATTACATTTAAACTAGGGTTTAAATGACGCTTGACAATTACTACATGTGTAGTCTTTCGGGAATTGCACCGAAACGTAAACAAGTTGACGCAAACGATTAGTGAATAAACGAAAAACGTCAAAACAATAATTATGTGTTAGACTTATGTGTTACTTGTTTATATTATGTGTGATGCTAAACAAGAAACAAGAACAAGTTATTTAAGCTAGAAAAGTAACAATTGGAAGTTGAGGGACTAGAGTGTAACATGTTATTATAAATAATAACATAAACCTAAAACCCTAATCCTCTCTTTCTCTCCCTCATAATCGATGGCCAGCCCCCCCCCCCCCCCCTTGTCTCCTTGCGATCGGCCCTCAAACACACACATACAATCAAGATTTTTCAAGTTTAATCGAAGATTAAGGTGCTAGGAAGGTATAAACAACTATCCTATGTATTTTACATGCTTAATTTTGAGTTTGAATGGGTTAATTATAAACCCTAAAATATGGAAATTTCATATATTGTGTTCATATGATCTTTGTTTGATTTGATGATGTATTGATGATGATTTGATAACTAGAATTGATATTGTTACATGTTAATTATTGTGTCTTGATTTTGAGATCAAATAAAACCCTAACCATGTATGTATGGTGTAATTGATGTGCATGGATAGTGATTATGGTGTCTAGAGTGTTATATGAACGGATTATAGTCTATAGATGGTTAAATTGTTGAGTTTTGTTGCAAACAGTTTCTGGACAGATTGTGTTGTTGATGTTCAACTGACTGTAACGGGGTGTAAATGTGAAAATTGATTGATATAATTGATACTACAGTAAACTAGGTTGAGTCTAGTTTCTAAATAATGTAAATTTGCAATTTTTGGACGTGTAAAACTTAACCTTTATGATTTTACAAAAAAGTTGTGCAAAGCTGAGTTGTTAGACCTGCTGTTAGGTTGTTTTGTAAATGTTATATCTCATGAACTACGAGTCCAATTGGGTTGGTTCCACTTCTGAAAGTTGACTTGTTGAGTTAGGAACCTAACCCAAGTGGTTTTGGCATTTATTGGATTTTTCGTTTAACAGGAATTTCAAATAACATTCTGTTGCGCATAAATTTGACTGCGATGAGTTTGCTGTGGTAAATTGATCTTTGTGAGAAATATGTATGGAATAAAATACAACAAAATATGTTCTAGAAACCTAACACATACATGCTTTTATGATGATTTTTGGTAAATTTATTGTAATGCTATGATCGGTGGGATAGACTAGTTTTTCAAGTAGAATTCTGTCGTTAAGAAACTAGTTGCTGAATTTTGTGAAAGTTGCATGAAACATGGTGATTGCTAATTTATTATCATGTTTTGACCAAATTGCCCTTGCGGGGGATAATTGCTAACTAATTGTCGTATTTTGACCAAAATACCCTTGCGGGGAATAATTGCTAATTGATCGTCATGATTTGACAAATTGCCCTTGCCGGGAATAATTGCTAGTTAATTGTTATGTGTTGACCAAATTGCCCTTACGGGAAGTAATTGCTAGTGATGTACATTATGAATACACGACACATAAATAATTGCTCACACATGTAACGTATCACAAATACACTTGTTAAAGTCACACACGATTCACAAACGAAACACGAAACATGTTGTGTGCATAGGAATTATGTGCCGGGTCTAGAGACTCGATATTAGTTCCGATACTTAGAAAACCTCCTTATTGTTTTAGAAAGCTAGAGAGAGTTTTCTATGACGCGCATCACTTGGTGATTTATTTTGGGAATTCTTTGCAAACAGTGAGTTTCACTTACCCCTTTAAACTGTTTTCAAACGCTTTTCACCTGGGGAGATAACATACTCCAAAAACGCATTTAAGATTTTGTTAATATAGATTATATATCACTTGTGAAGACTAAGTGGCAAACGCAATAACTAAAGTCCTTCATTCACATCGAACCGTTTAATATTGGATAATAACGAGTCATTGTTGAGTAGTACTACTGGGTTTGACAAACCGCACCCAACGCTAAACTCGACTGGAGGTCGAGTGGGTGTAACCTTGGCTAAACACATACCATGGTCGGGATAGACCTGGTGGCAAGGCAAATGATAAACAGTCAGCTTCGGCTTCGAACACTTAGTAATACTTGTTTTATAGGCCAGCTACCTATAGATATATAATTGACATAACACTATCTGGTAACGCAAAACGCATAACGCAAAACGCTTAACGCAAAACGTTGAACGCAAAACGCTGAACGCAAAACGCTGAACGCAAACGCTAAACGCATTATTTTATATAAACTTGTTAACTCACCAACCCCTTGTTGACACTTTTAGTATGTTATTCTCAGGTAGCCGAGGCGGGCGCGCGGTATAGGATCATGCATTGCTTGAAAACGCTTTTGTTATGCAAACTCTTTTAAAACTGTTATCACTGGGTTTAAGTCGTCCTGCGCGACGCAACATTTTGTTTTATGTTTTTTTTTACGCTTCCGCATTTAAATACTCGTTTTTCATGGTTTTGAAACTTTGTTTTATGGTTTGATTATAACTAATGAATCCGATCCTGTTAGTTCACACCCTCTGACGGTAAAACTCCGTTAGTGGATTTTGAGGGTGTGACAGACGAGCTGGAAGAAGTAAATATCATAAAAGCAAATTGAAGTTCCTTAACTTGTTCCTCCACATCATTCTCTTCTTCAGCATCTTCAACATGAGCAAAGTTGGCAGTCTAATTAATTATGTTGAGAACAACCATCAGATCATTTTAGGAGAATTGTTGAGCCACCATACCCCGTTCACCATCACCCGAACTACCCCCACTTTCTCCTCTAGCATTTCCCACAGGAACCAATGTCCTTTACATGTTTCCTTTCTTGGCTGGATGGGTACATTCACGAGCAAAGTGACCCGGCTCGGGACAATTATAACATTTCAGAGTGTCCTTGTTAAAACCCACATTCTGATTATTTGGCACATTCCAATTATTCCTTCCCGTTCTCTTAGTAAATTTCATAGCCCGACACATTGCCATGATGATTTACCAAGAGATATCCATTTCTTCTACATCATCTGGATGAATTTGATCAAGCTCAGTATCAACTACATGTTGAACCAAAACCCCAACAAGAATGCATTGTAGCAGTTCATGAATCCCGTCATTAAAGCAATGTTCTCTTGAGTTTCCTTTGAAATGGAGGGAATCTAACTGGAATTCTGAGTAGAAGAAACACCATATGATTGAGGTTTAACATTAGCAACATGAGATTGAGCAGGTTTAGCGAAGAAGACTGGAACTGGTTGTGGTGAAACTAGAGAGAATTGACCCTGAGCGGACTTAAACATTGAGAAGTTGCCTGGAGGTTGACATTGTTGTTGTCCCTGAGTAGTCTTGAACATTGAGAACTTGTCTTGTGTGATGAGTGCATTATTGGAAGCAACACTATTACCAACTTCATTGTAGGAGTTTGCATGATTTATAGCACGTTGTTTGTCATCCATGTCACATGCCTTGATGATAGTCATAACCTCAGACAGTGTTAGCCTGTTGAGATATTTCGTCCTCTTAATAACTGCAACGTTCATATTCAAACTTTGAGGCAAAGAGTTCACCAACTTATTGTTTGTTTCAGCAGTTGTTAGATTGATGCTTGCAGATCTCATCTCAGTCACAAGAGCTGTGAACCTATGAAGCTGAGTTTCCAACGACTCTCCCAGAATGTGATTGAACATGTGGAAATTTTGTCGAAGCAGATCTTGACAACTCCTCCTCATGTCTTCATTCCCTTCATATACTTCAATCATTGTTTCCCACAGAGCCTTAGTAGATTGCAGTTCTCTAAAGACTAAGGTAATATCAGGTGAGAGTGCCATAGTCAAAGTTGAAAGTGCCTTTTCATCTTCTTCTATTTTAGCAAAATCATCATCATACAACTCAACAGGCTTCACAGCTACTTCCTTAGAGTTCTCACGTTGGTATATGATGACTTGAGGACCCCTAACCATGCGTCTCCAAACTTTAGCATCTGTCATTTTAACGTATTTCTCGAATCTGAAGTTCCACTTGCTAAACCCATCATGAGACAGCAGACGGGGTATACGAGTAGTGGTTCCCTTTATGGAGTCCAGTTCTTGGTGAAGTGTAGCATTGGATGATCCATTACCATTGGTTATTTGGTCCACTTTAGTTTTCACAGTCCTATTAAACAAAAGTCTAAATGTTAAGGTCCAAACACACCTAATCAGGCACAAATGTAAAAAAGCCCAACGTATAACAGTTGATGTTGACCGAAAACTCTTGGTCAACAGATTAAATCAACATATTAGTTTTACCGAAAACTCAGTTGGCTGAAAACAAACATTGACCGAAAACAAAATATTACCGAGAACTTATAGATTTGACCAGAACAGCTAAAATTGCCCGAGAACACTAGTTTTTGGCCTAGAACTCTTGATTTTGGCCGAAAACAATGAAATACATCCGAGAACCCTCGAGAAATCGTTTGACAAAATGATTTTGGTAATAACTAAATCCCTAAATCAGTGGGATTTAAATTATTTCTAAAGATAAGACAATCTTTGACCAAAGTCACCTTTTTCTTCTTCTCTGATTAACAACTCACCGGAAAAAAACCCACACCACCAAACACACTTAGATCTTGAATCCGTTGATATCAAACCCGAGCCTTGAACGGTTCAAAAGGCTCATATACCAATTGTAAGTCCCGAATCTGGACCTTTCAATATAATATCAAAAACCTCAACGTTATTGCGGAATATTACTTAAGGTGATTCAAGATAAACAAGTATAATACGTAAAGAACACCAGATGATGTGTAACAACCCAGCTACCGCCGCAACATAATATTGTCCGCTTTGGCCGGGACGTACCACAATCGCCTCATGGATTTGCTTTTGGTTACCCAGGTGGTCACCCATCCTCATACTACTCCCACCTGAGCACGGTTAACTGTGGAATTCTCCTCTCATCCACTACCATTATGCGCCCAAAACGCGCATCTTGGTGATTTATTTTGGGAATACTTCGCAAACAGTGAGTTCACTTACCCCTTTTAAACTGTTTTCAAACGCTTTTCACTTGGGGAGATAACATACTCCGAAAACGCATTTAAGATTTTGTTAATATAGATTATATATCACTTGTGAAGACTAAGTGGCAAACGCAATAACTAAAGTCCTTCATTCACATCGAACCGTTTAATATTGGATAATAGCGAGTCATTGTTGAGTAGTACTACTGGGTTTGACAAACCCCACCCAACGCTAAACTCGACTGGAGGTCGAGTGGGTGTAACCATGGCTAAACACATACCATGGTCGGGATAGACCTGGTGGCAAGGCAAATGATAAACAGTCAGCTTCGGTGTCGAACACTTAGTAATACTTGTTTTACAGGCTAGCTACCTATAGATATATAATTGACATAACACTATCTGGTAACGCAAAACGCATAACGCAAAACGCTGAACGCAAAACGCTGAACGCAAACGCTAAAAGCTTTTTTTAATATAAACTTGTGAACTCACCAACCCCCTGTTGACACTTTTAGTATGTTATTCTCAGGTAGCCGAGGCGGGCGCGCGGTATAGGATCATGCATTGCTTGAAAACGCTTTTGTTATGCAAACTCTTTTAAAACTGTTATCATTGGGTTTAAGTCGTCATGCGTGACGCAACATTTTGTTTTATGGTTTTGAAACATTGTAAACGTTTTACGCTTCCACATTTAAATACTCGTAAACGTTTTCATGGTTTTGAAACTTTGTTTTATGGTTTGATTATAACTAATGAATCCGATCCTGTTAGTTCACACCCTCTGACGGTAAAACTCCGTTAGTGGATTTTGAGGGTGTGACAGATTGGTATCAGGGCCATTGGTTATAGCGAACTAGAAATTTCATGCATACTAGACTATAACCACGACGACCCATTAGTTATAATGATACGCACTGCATAGATTTGTGTAGTCTTTGTTATCTTATCTCTTTACCCCTTTCACTCATACGCGCGCATACACGGCTTACCTGTAGGAATGTCGACGCCGCCAACATCATCATCATCCGATCCGATGACTCATGCTCACGGGAAAGAACCGCAGATACCTACCGCATCGCCACCCCAAGTAGTTCCGGAACTCGAAGCTCCCGCACCGAAGAGGTATCGCTTATCCGGAGGCATGTACGAAAACGAAGTTAGCTGGGATTGGTACCCTAATATGATCAGACGTATGGTCTATCGCGAACAAGTTCCCCCGCTACCCCACCCGAACCATCCTGCATATCCCAACACCTTACCACCCATAACTGAACCTGTAGAGCGTGTGCTCGCAGCTGTTGTTTCTTGTTTGGAGCGTGATGTTGGTTACATGCGCTATACGAGAGCGAACGTTTCCGGACTGTTAAAAGATGGAACCGAAACTAAAGAGGAAATTTCCCGCATGACAGTAGCAATGAAGGAAATGCAAGAGGCTAGTGATCAACAGATGAAGATTATGAGAAATATGCAAGCCGAGATGACAGAATTGCAAGAGCAACTCCAAGTAGCAAGGACCCGAACCGAGATAGCTTTAGAGCGCTGCGATGTCTTACAAATGCAAATTGCTCAGAACGCAGCCGAACCTGAGGCAGAACCTGAGGCAGAGCCTGAAGAAGAACCCGAAGAAGATCCCGAAGAGGAGCCTGAGGAGGATGCCGAGGAAGATCCCGAGGAGGAATCTGAAGAAGAACCGGAGGAAGAACCGGCAGAGGAGGAGGCACACTCAGAGGTGTCCTCAGACGATGAAATCTAAGGATGATAACACCTAGATGGAGGGGTTGTCTCCATCCAAACTATTATTTTTCTATGATTTTAAGGATTGGTTTTAAATACTTTGTAGCGAATACAATGGTTTTAATCATGAATTATTATTTGGATTAATATATGGTTGTGATGTGATGTTTGTTCCTTTTATTTCTTTCTTACCTATCTTTTATTACATGTATGGTGTGATTCATATGAAAGAAAAATTCATGTTTAACATTTTATGCAGTGATTCTAGGAAATGGCAGGAAGAAACGCTGGACACGGACATGGTAACATCAACCTGACTGCAGCAGAACTCCAAATAAAACCCTAACCATGTATGTATGGTGCAATTGATGTGCATGGATAGTGATTATGGTGTCTAGAGTGTTATATGAACGGATTATAGTCTATAGATGGTTAAATTGTTGAGTTTTGTTGCAAACAGTTTCTGGACAGATTGTGTTGTTGATGTTCAACTGACTGTAACGGGGTGTAAATGTGAAAATTGATTGATATAATTGATACTACAGTAAACTAGGTTGAGTCTAGTTTCTAAATAATGTAAATTTGCAATTTTTGGACGTGTAAAACTTAACCTTTATGATTTTACAAAAAAGTTGTGCAAAGCTGAGTTGTTAGACCTGCTGTTAGGTTGTTTTGTAAATGTTATATCTCATGAACTACGAGTCCAATTGGGTTGGTTCCACTTCTGAAAGTTGACTTGTTGAGTTAGGAACCTAACCCAAGTGGTTTTGGCATTTATTGGATTTTTCGTTTAACAGGAATTTCAAATAACATTCTGTTGCGCATAAATTTGACTGCGATGAGTTTGCTGTGGTAAATTGATCTTTGTGAGAAATATGTATGGAATAAAATACAACAAAATATGTTCTAGAAACCTAACACATACATGCTTTTATGATGATTTTTGGTAAATTTATTGTAATGCTATGATCGGTGGGATAGACTAGTTTTTCAAGTAGAATTCTGTCGTTAAGAAACTAGTTGCTGAATTTTGTGAAAGTTGCATGAAACATGGTGATTGCTAATTTATTATCATGTTTTGACCAAATTGCCCTTGCGGGGGATAATTGCTAACTAATTGTCGTATTTTGACCAAAATACCCTTGCAGGGAATAATTGCTAATTGATTGTCATGATTTGACAAATTGCCCTTGCCGGGAATAATTGCTAGTTAATTGTTATGTGTTGACCAAATTGCCCTTACGGGAAGTAATTGCTAGTGATGTACATTATGAATACACGACACATAAATAATTGCTCACACATGTAACGTATCACAAATACACTTGTTAAAGTCACACACGATTCACAAACGAAACACGAAACATGTTGTGTGCATAGGAATTATGTGCCGGGTCTAGAGACTCGATATAAGTTCCGATACTTAGAAAACCTCGTTATTGTTTTAGAAAGCTAGAGAGAGTTTTCTGTGACGCGCATCACTTGGTGATTTATTTTGGGAATTCTTTGCAAACAGTGAGTTTCACTTACCCCTTTAAACTGTTTTCAAACGCTTTTCACCTGGGGAGATAACATACTCCGAAAACGCATTTAAGATTTTGTTAATATAGATTATATATCACTTGTGAAGACTAAGTGGCAAACGCAATAACTAAAGTCCTTCATTCACATCGAACCGTTTAATATTGGATAATAGCGAGTCATTGTTGAGTAGTACTACTGGGTTTGACAAACCCCACCCAACGCTAAACTCGACTGGAGGTCGAGTGGGTGTAACCTTGGCTAAACACATACCATGGTCGGGATAGACCTGGTGGCAAGGCAAATGATAAACAGTCAGCTTCGGCTTCGAACACTTAGTAATACTTGTTTTATAGGCCAGCTACCTATAGATATATAATTGACATAACACTATCTGGTAACGCAAAACGCATAACGCAAAACGCTTAACGCAAAACGCTGAACGCAAAACGCTGAACGCAAAACGCTGAACGCAAACGCTAAACGCATTATTTTATATAAACTTGTTAACTCACCAACCCCGTGTTGACACTTTTAGTATGTTATTCTCAGGTAGCCGAGGCGGGCGCGCGGTATAGGATCATGCATTGCTTGAAAACGCTTTTGTTATGCAAACTCTTTTAAAACTGTTATCACTGGGTTTAAGTCGTCCTGCGTGACGCAACATTTTGTTTTATGTTTTTTTTTACGCTTCCGCATTTAAATACTCGTTTTTCATGGTTTTGAAACTTTGTTTTATGGTTTAATTATAACTAATGAATCTGATCATGTTAGTTCACACCCTCTGACGGTAAAACTCCGTTAGTGGATTTTGAGGGTGTGACAGACGAGCTGGAAGAAGTAAATATCATAAAAGCAAATTGAAGTTCCTTAACTTGTTCCTCCACATCATTCTCTTCTTCAGCATCTTCAACATGAGCAAAGTTGGCAGTCTAATTAATTATGTTGAGAACAACCATCAGATCATTTTAGGAGAATTGTTGAGCCACCATACCCCGTTCACCATCACCCGAACTACCCCCACTTTCTCCTCTAGCATTTCCCACAGGAACCAATGTCCTTTACATGTTTCCTTTCTTGGCTGGATGGGTACATTCACGAGCAAAGTGACCCGGCTCGGGACAATTATAACATTTCAGAGTGTCCTTGTTAAAACCCATATTCTGATTATTTGGCACATTCCAATTATTCCTTCCCGTTCTCTTAGTAAATTTCATAGCCCGACACATTGCCATGATGATTTACCAAGAGATATCCATTTCTTCTACATCATCTGGATGAATTTGATCAAGCTCAGTATCAACTACATGTTGAACCGAAACCCCAACAAGAATGCATTGTAGCAGTTCATGAATCCCGCCATTAAAGCAATGTTCTCTTGAGTTTCCTTTGAAATGGAGGGAATCTAACTGGAATTCTGAGTAGAAGAAACACCATATGATTGAGGTTTAACATTAGCAACATGAGATTGAGCAGGTTTAGCGAAGAAGACTGGAACTGGTTGTGGTGAAACTAGAGAGACTTGACCCTGAGCGGACTTAAACATTGAGAAGTTGCCTGGAGGTTGACATTGTTGTTGTCCCTGAGTAGTCTTGAACATTGAGAACTTGTCTTGTGTGATGAGTGCATTATTGGAAGCAACACTATTACCAACTTCATTGTAGGAGTTTGCATGATTTATAGCACGTTGTTTGTCATTCATGTCACATGCCTTGATGATAGTCATAACCTCAGACAGTGTTAGCCTGTTGAGATATTTCGTCCTCTTAATAACTGCAACGTTCATATTCAAACTTTGAGGCAAAGAGTTCACCAACTTATTGTTTGTTTCAGCAGTTGTTAGATTGATGCTTGCAGATCTCATCTCAGTCACAAGAGCTGTGAACCTATGAAGCTGAGTTTCCAACGACTCTCCCAAAATGTGATTGAACATGTGGAAATTTTGTCGAAGCAGATCTTGACAACTCCTCCTCATGTCTTCATTCCCTTCATATACTTCAATCATTGTTTCCCACAGAGCCTTAGTAGATTGCAGTTCTCTAAAGACTAAGGTAATATCAGGTGAGAGTGCCATAGTCAAAGTTGAAAGTGCCTTTTCATCTTCTTCTATTTTAGCAAAATCATCATCATACAACTCAACAGGCTTCACAGCTACTTCCTTAGAGTTCTCACGTTGGTATATGATGACTTGAGGACCCCTAACAATGCGTCTCCAAACTTTAGCATCTGTCATTTTAACGTATTTCTCGAATCTGAAGTTCCACTTGCTAAACCCATCATGAGACAGCAGACGGGGTATACGAGTAGTGGTTCCCTTTATGGAGTCCAGTTCTTGGTGAAGTGTAGCATTGGATGATCCATTACCATTGGTTATTTGGTCCACTTTAGTTTTCACAGTCCTATTAAACAAAAGTCTAAATGTTAAGGTCCAAACACACCTAATCAGGCACAAATGTAAAAAAGCCCAACGTATAACAGTTGATGTTGACCGAAAACTCTTGGTCAACAGATTAAATCAACATATTAGTTTTACCGAAAACTCAGTTGGCTGAAAACAAACATTGACCGAAAACAAAATATTACCGAGAACTTATAGATTTGACCAGAACAGCTAAAATTGCCCGAGAACACTAGTTTTTGGCCTAGAACTCTTGATTTTGGCCGAAAACAATGAAATACATCCGAGAACCCTCGAGAACTCGTTTGACAAAATGATTTTGGTAATAACTAAATCCCTAAATCAGTGGGATTTAAATTATTTCTAAAGATAAGACAATCTTTGACCAAAGTCACCTTTTTCTTCTTCTCTGATTAACAACTCACCGGAAAAAAACCCACACCACCAAACACACTTAGATCTTGAATCCGTTGATATCAAACCCGAGCCTTGAACGGTTCAAAAGGCTCATATACCAATTGTAAGTCCCGAATCTGGACCTTTCAATATAATATCAAAAACCTCAACGTTATTGCGGAATATTACTTAAGGTGATTCAAGATAAACAAGTATAATACGTAAAGAACACCAGATGATGTGTAACAACCCAGCTACCGCCGCAACATAATATTGTCCGCTTTGGCCGGGACGTACCACAATCGCCTCATGGATTTGCTTTTGGTTACCCAGGTGTTCACCCATCCTCATACTACTCCCACCTGAGCACGGTTAACTGTGGAATTCTCCTCTCATCCACTACCATTATGCGCCCAAAACGCGCATCTTGGTGATTTATTTTGGGAATACTTCGCAAACAGTGAGTTCACTTACCCCTTTTAAACTGTTTTCAAACGCTTTTCACTTGGGGAGATAACATACTCCGAAAACGCATTTAAGATTTTGTTAATATAGATTATATATCACTTGTGAAGACTAAGTGGCAAACGCAATAACTAAAGTCCTTCATTCACATCGAACCGTTTAATATTGGATAATAGCGAGTCATTGTTGAGTAGTACTACTGGGTTTGACAAACCCCACCCAACGCTAAACTCGACTGGAGGTCGAGTGGGT
The DNA here is from genome assembly GCF_021521415.1 of Bidens hawaiensis. Taxonomy (NCBI): domain Eukaryota; kingdom Viridiplantae; phylum Streptophyta; class Magnoliopsida; order Asterales; family Asteraceae; genus Bidens; species Bidens hawaiensis. The sequence continues at coordinate 121,528 of NW_027495613.1, read as the reverse complement.
GTAACCATGGCTAAACACATACCATGGTCGGGATAGACCTGGTGGCAAGGCAAATGATAAACAGTCAGCTTCGGTGTCGAACACTTAGTAATACTTGTTTTACAGGCTAGCTACCTATAGATATATAATTGACATAACACTATCTGGTAACGCAAAACGCATAACGCAAAACGCTGAACGCAAAACGCTGAACGCAAACGCTAAAAGCTTTTTTTAATATAAACTTGTGAACTCACCAACCCCCTGTTGACACTTTTAGTATGTTATTCTCAGGTAGCCGAGGCGGGCGCGCGGTATAGGATCATGCATTGCTTGAAAACGCTTTTGTTATGCAAACTCTTTTAAAACTGTTATCATTGGGTTTAAGTCGTCATGCGTGACGCAACATTTTGTTTTATGGTTTTGAAACATTGTAAACGTTTTACGCTTCCACATTTAAATACTCGTAAACGTTTTCATGGTTTTGAAACTTTGTTTTATGGTTTGATTATAACTAATGAATCCGATCCTGTTAGTTCACACCCTCTGACGGTAAAACTCCGTTAGTGGATTTTGAGGGTGTGACAGATTGGTATCAGGGCCATTGGTTATAGCGAACTAGAAATTTCATGCATACTAGACTATAACCACGACGACCCATTAGTTATAATGATACGCACTGCATAGATTTGTGTAGTCTTTGTTATCTTATCTCTTTACCCCTTTCACTCATACGCGCGCATACACGGCTTACCTGTAGGAATGTCGACGCCGCCAACATCATCATCATCCGATCCGATTACTCATGCTCACGGGAAAGAACCGCAGATACCTACCGCATCGCCACCCCAAGTAGTTCCGGAACTCGAAGCTCCCGCACCGAAGAGGTATCGCTTATCCGGAGGCATGTACGAAAACGAAGTTAGCTGGGATTGGTACCCTAATATGATCAGACGTATGGTCTATCGCGAACAAGTTCCCCCGCTACCCCACCCGAACCATCCTGCATATCCCAACACCTTACCACCCATAACTGAACCTGTAGAGCGTGTGCTCGCAGCTGTTGTTTCTTGTTTGGAGCGTGATGTTGGTTACATGCGCTATACGAGAGCGAACGTTTCCGGACTGTTAAAAGATGGAACCGAAACTAAAGAGGAAATTTCCCGCATGACAGTAGCAATGAAGGAAATGCAAGAGGCTAGTGATCAACAGATGAAGATTATGAGAAATATGCAAGCCGAGATGACAGAATTGCAAGAGCAACTCCAAGTAGCAAGGACCCGAACCGAGATAGCTTTAGAGCGCTGCGATGTCTTACAAATGCAAATTGCTCAGAACGCAGCCGAACCTGAGGCAGAACCTGAGGCAGAGCCTGAAGAAGAACCCGAAGAAGATCCCGAAGAGGAGCCTGAGGAGGATGCCGAGGAAGATCCCGAGGAGGAATCTGAAGAAGAACCGGAGGAAGAACCGGCAGAGGAGGAGGCACACTCAGAGGTGTCCTCAGACGATGAAATCTAAGGATGATAACACCTAGATGGAGGGGTTGTCTCCATCCAAACTATTATTTTTCTATGATTTTAAGGATTGGTTTTAAATACTTTGTAGCGAATACAATGGTTTTAATCATGAATTATTATTTGGATTAATATATGGTTGTGATGTGATGTTTGTTCCTTTTATTTCTTTCTTACCTATCTTTTATTACATGTATGGTGTGATTCATATGAAAGAAAAATTCATGTTTAACATTTTATGCAGTGATTCTAGGAAATGGCAGGAAGAAACGCTGGACACGGACATGGTAACATCAACCTGACTGCAGCAGAACTCCAAATAAAACCCTAACCATGTATGTATGGTGCAATTGATGTGCATGGATAGTGATTATGGTGTCTAGAGTGTTATATGAACGGATTATAGTCTATAGATGGTTAAATTGTTGAGTTTTGTTGCAAACAGTTTCTGGACAGATTGTGTTGTTGATGTTCAACTGACTGTAACGGGGTGTAAATGTGAAAATTGATTGATATAATTGATACTACAGTAAACTAGGTTGAGTCTAGTTTCTAAATAATGTAAATTTGCAATTTTTGGACGTGTAAAACTTAACCTTTATGATTTTACAAAAAAGTTGTGCAAAGCTGAGTTGTTAGACCTGCTGTTAGGTTGTTTTGTAAATGTTATATCTCATGAACTACGAGTCCAATTGGGTTGGTTCCACTTCTGAAAGTTGACTTGTTGAGTTAGGAACCTAACCCAAGTGGTTTTGGCATTTATTGGATTTTTCGTTTAACAGGAATTTCAAATAACATTCTGTTGCGCATAAATTTGACTGCGATGAGTTTGCTGTGGTAAATTGATCTTTGTGAGAAATATGTATGGAATAAAATACAACAAAATATGTTCTAGAAACCTAACACATACATGCTTTTATGATGATTTTTGGTAAATTTATTGTAATGCTATGATCGGTGGGATAGACTAGTTTTTCAAGTAGAATTCTGTCGTTAAGAAACTAGTTGCTGAATTTTGTGAAAGTTGCATGAAACATGGTGATTGCTAATTTATTATCATGTTTTGACCAAATTGCCCTTGCGGGGGATAATTGCTAACTAATTGTCGTATTTTGACCAAAATACCCTTGCAGGGAATAATTGCTAATTGATTGTCATGATTTGACAAATTGCCCTTGCCGGGAATAATTGCTAGTTAATTGTTATGTGTTGACCAAATTGCCCTTACGGGAAGTAATTGCTAGTGATGTACATTATGAATACACGACACATAAATAATTGCTCACACATGTAACGTATCACAAATACACTTGTTAAAGTCACACACGATTCACAAACGAAACACGAAACATGTTGTGTGCATAGGAATTATGTGCCGTGTCTAGAGACTCGATATAAGTTCCGATACTTAGAAAACCTCGTTATTGTTTTAGAAAGCTAGAGAGAGTTTTCTGTGACGCGCATCACTTGGTGATTTATTTTGGGAATTCTTTGCAAACAGTGAGTTTCACTTACCCCTTTAAACTGTTTTCAAACGCTTTTCACCTGGGGAGATAACATACTCCGAAAACGCATTTAAGATTTTGTTAATATAGATTATATATCACTTGTGAAGACTAAGTGGCAAACGCAATAACTAAAGTCCTTCATTCACATCGAACCGTTTAATATTGGATAATAGCGAGTCATTGTTGAGTAGTACTACTGGGTTTGACAAACCCCACCCAACGCTAAACTCGACTGGAGGTCGAGTGGGTGTAACCTTGGCTAAACACATACCATGGTCGGGATAGACCTGGTGGCAAGGCAAATGATAAACAGTCAGCTTCGGCTTCGAACACTTAGTAATACTTGTTTTATAGGCCAGCTACCTATAGATATATAATTGACATAACACTATCTGGTAACGCAAAACGCATAACGCAAAACGCTTAACGCAAAACGCTGAACGCAAAACGCTGAACGCAAAACGCTGAACGCAAACGCTAAACGCATTATTTTATATAAACTTGTTAACTCACCAACCCCGTGTTGACACTTTTAGTATGTTATTCTCAGGTAGCCGAGGCGGGCGCGCGGTATAGGATCATGCATTGCTTGAAAACGCTTTTGTTATGCAAACTCTTTTAAAACTGTTATCACTGGGTTTAAGTCGTCCTGCGTGACGCAACATTTTGTTTTATGTTTTTTTTTACGCTTCCGCATTTAAATACTCGTTTTTCATGGTTTTGAAACTTTGTTTTATGGTTTAATTATAACTAATGAATCTGATCCTGTTAGTTCACACCCTCTGACGGTAAAACTCCGTTAGTGGATTTTGAGGGTGTGACAGACGAGCTGGAAGAAGTAAATATCATAAAAGCAAATTGAAGTTCCTTAACTTGTTCCTCCACATCATTCTCTTCTTCAGCATCTTCAACATGAGCAAAGTTGGCAGTCTAATTAATTATGTTGAGAACAACCATCAGATCATTTTAGGAGAATTGTTGAGCCACCATACCCCGTTCACCATCACCCGAACTACCCCCACTTTCTCCTCTAGCATTTCCCACAGGAACCAATGTCCTTTACATGTTTCCTTTCTTGGCTGGATGGGTACATTCACGAGCAAAGTGACCCGGCTCGGGACAATTATAACATTTCAGAGTGTCCTTGTTAAAACCCATATTCTGATTATTTGGCACATTCCAATTATTCCTTCCCGTTCTCTTAGTAAATTTCATAGCCCGACACATTGCCATGATGATTTACCAAGAGATATCCATTTCTTCTACATCATCTGGATGAATTTGATCAAGCTCAGTATCAACTACATGTTGAACCAAAACCCCAACAAGAATGCATTGTAGCAGTTCATGAATCCCGCCATTAAAGCAATGTTCTCTTGAGTTTCCTTTGAAATGGAGGGAATCTAACTGGAATTCTGAGTAGAAGAAACACCATATGATTGAGGTTTAACATTAGCAACATGAGATTGAGCAGGTTTAGCGAAGAAGACTGGAACTGGTTGTGGTGAAACTAGAGAGAATTGACCCTGAGCGGACTTAAACATTGAGAAGTTGCCTGGAGGTTGACATTGTTGTTGTCCCTGAGTAGTCTTGAACATTGAGAACTTGTCTTGTGTGATGAGTGCATTATTGGAAGCAACACTATTACCAACTTCATTGTAGGAGTTTGCATGATTTATAGCACGTTGTTTGTCATTCATGTCACATGCCTTGATGATAGTCATAACCTCAGACAGTGTTAGCCTGTTGAGATATTTCGTCCTCTTAATAACTGCAACGTTCATATTCAAACTTTGAGGCAAAGAGTTCACCAACTTATTGTTTGTTTCAGCAGTTGTTAGATTGATGCTTGCAGATCTCATCTCAGTCACAAGAGCTGTGAACCTATGAAGCTGAGTTTCCAACGACTCTCCCAAAATGTGATTGAACATGTGGAAATTTTGTCGAAGCAGATCTTGACAACTCCTCCTCATGTCTTCATTCCCTTCATATACTTCAATCATTGTTTCCCACAGAGCCTTAGTAGATTGCAGTTCTCTAAAGACTAAGGTAATATCAGGTGAGAGTGCCATAGTCAAAGTTGAAAGTGCCTTTTCATCTTCTTCTATTTTAGCAAAATCATCATCATACAACTCAACAGGCTTCACAGCAACTTCCTTAGAGTTCTCACGTTGGTATATGATGACTTGAGGACCCCTAACAATGCGTCTCCAAACTTTAGCATCTGTCATTTTAACGTATTTCTCGAATCTGAAGTTCCACTTGCTAAACCCATCATGAGACAGCAGACGGGGTATACGATGAGTGGTTCCCTTTATGGAGTCCAGTTCTTGGTGAAGTGTAGCATTGGATGATCCATTACCATTGGTTATTTGGTCCACTTTAGTTTTCACAGTCCTATTAAACAAAAGTCTAAATGTTAAGGTCCAAACACACCTAATCAGGCACAAATGTAAAAAAGCCCAACGTATAACAGTTGCTGTTGACCGAAAACTCTTGGTCAACAGATTAAATCAACATATTAGTTTTACCGAAAACTCAGTTGGCTGAAAACAAACATTGACCGAAAACAAAATATTACCGAGAACTTATAGATTTGACCAGAACAGCTAAAATTGCCCGACAACACTAGTTTTTGGCCTAGAACTCTTGATTTTGGCCGAAAACAATGAAATACATCCGAGAACCCTCGAGAACTCGTTTGACAAAATGATTTTGGTAATAACTAAATCCCTAAATCAGTGGGATTTAAATTATTTCTAAAGATAAGACAATCTTTGACCAAAGTCACCTTTTTCTTCTTCTCTGATTAACAACTCACCGGAAAAAAACCCACACCACCAAACACACTTAGATCTTGAATCCGTTGATATCAAACCCGAGCCTTAAACGGTTCAAAAGGCTCATATACCAATTGTAAGTCCCGAATCTGGACCTTTCAATATAATATCAAAAACCTCAACGTTATTGCGGAATATAACTTAAGGTGATTCAAGATAAACAAGTATAATACGTAAAGAACACCAGATGATGTGTAACAACCCAGCTACCGCCGCAACATAATATTGTCCGCTTTGGCCGGGACGTACCACAATCGCCTCATGGATTTGCTTTTGGTTACCCAGGTGGTCACCCATCCTCATACTACTCCCACCTGAGCACGGTTAACTGTGGAATTCTCCTCTCATCCACTACCATTATGCGCCCAAAACGCGCATCTTGGTGATTTATTTTGGGAATACTTCGCAAACAGTGAGTTCACTTACCCCTTTTAAACTGTTTTCAAACGCTTTTCACTTGGGGAGATAACATACTCCGAAAACGCATTTAAGATTTTGTTAATATAGATTATATATCACTTGTGAAGACTAAGTGGCAAACGCAATAACTAAAGTCCTTCATTCACATCGAACCGTTTAATATTGGATAATAGCGAGTCATTGTTGAGTAGTACTACTGGGTTTGACAAACCCCACCCAACGCTAAACTCGACTGGAGGTCGAGTGGGTGTAACCATGGCTAAACACATACCATGGTCGGGATAGACCTGGTGGCAAGGCAAATGATAAACAGTCAGCTTCGGTGTCGAACACTTAGTAATACTTGTTTTACAGGCTAGCTACCTATAGATATATAATTGACATAACACTATCTGGTAACGCAAAACGCATAACGCAAAACGCTGAACGCAAAACGCTGAACGCAAACGCTAAAAGCTTTTTTTAATATAAACTTGTGAACTCACCAACCCCCTGTTGACACTTTTAGTATGTTATTCTCAGGTAGCCGAGGCGGGCGCGCGGTATAGGATCATGCATTGCTTGAAAACGCTTTTGTTATGCAAACTCTTTTAAAACTGTTATCATTGGGTTTAAGTCGTCATGCGTGACGCAACATTTTGTTTTATGGTTTTGAAACATTGTAAACGTTTTACGCTTCCGCATTTAAATACTCGTAAACGTTTTCATGGTTTTGAAACTTTGTTTTATGGTTTGATTATAACTAATGAATCCGATCCTGTTAGTTCACACCCTCTGACGGTAAAACTCCGTTAGTGGATTTTGAGGGTGTGACAGATTGGTATCAGGGCCATTGGTTATAGCGAACTAGAAATTTCATGCATACTAGACTATAACCACGACGACCCATTAGTTATAATGATACGCACTGCATAGATTTGTGTAGTCTTTGTTATCTTATCTCTTTACCCCTTTCACTCATACGCGCGCATACACGGCTTACCTGTAGGAATGTCGACGCCGCCAACATCATCATCATCCGATCCGATGACTCATGCTCACGGGAAAGAACCGCAGATACCTACCGCATCGCCACCCCAAGTAGTTCCGGAACTCGAAGCTCCCGCACCGAAGAGGTATCGCTTATCCGGAGGCATGTACGAAAACGAAGTTAGCTGGGATTGGTACCCTAATATGATCAGACGTATGGTCTATCGCGAACAAGTTCCCCCGCTACCCCACCCGAACCATCCTGCATATCCCAACACCTTACCACCCATAACTGAACCTGTAGAGCGTGTGCTCGCAGCTGTTGTTTCTTGTTTGGAGCGTGATGTTGGTTACATGCGCTATACGAGAGCGAACGTTTCCGGACTGTTAAAAGATGGAACCGAAACTAAAGAGGAAATTTCCCGCATGACAGTAGCAATGAAGGAAATGCAAGAGGCTAGTGATCAACAGATGAAGATTATGAGAAATATGCAAGCCGAGATGATAGAATTGCAAGAGCAACTCCAAGTAGCAAGGACCCGAACCGAGATAGCTTTAGAGCGCTGCGATGTCTTACAAATGCAAATTGCTCAGAACGCAGCCGAACCTGAGGCAGAACCTGAGGCAGAGCCTGAAGAAGAACCCTAAGAAGATCCCGAAGAGGAGCCTGAGGAGGATGCCGATGAAGATCCCGAGGAGGAATCTGAAGAAGAACCGGAGGAAGAACCGGCAGAGGAGGAGGCACACTCAGAGGTGTCCTCAGACGATGAAATCTAAGGATGATAACACCTAGATGGAGGGGTTGTCTCCATCCAAACTATTATTTTTCTATGATTTTAAGGATTGGTTTTAAATACTTTGTAGCGAATACAATGGTTTTAATCATGAATTATTATTTGGATTAATATATGGTTGTGATGTGATGTTTGTTCCTTTTATTTCTTTCTTACCTATCTTTTATTACATGTATGGTGTGATTCATATGAAAGAAAAATTCATGTTTAACATTTTATGCTGTGATTCTAGGAAATGGCAGGAAGAAACGCTGGACACGGACATGGTAACATCAACCTGACTGCAGCAGAACTCCAAACTCTACTGAATGACCACGCGGCGGCCGCTCTAGCTGCACATGTACAGAACCAAGCTGGAGGTCCAATAGGAACGTGTACCATCAAGAATTACCTTGACTGCAAGCCCAGTTCGTTTAAGGGCACCGAGGGAGCTATAGGTTTCCTGCGTTGGGCTGAGAAGGCCGAATCAGCTTTTGAGATGTGTAATTTTCCACCTACCAGTAGGGTCAAATTTGCTGCTGGAACACTCGAAGATTCTGCCCTCACTTGGTGGAATTCGAACGTACAGATTCTTGGATTGGAACTGGCTAACGCGATGAACTGGGAGGAGTTCAAGAACATGATGCGAGAAGAGTACTGTCCGAGAGAGGAGATTGCAAAGTTGGAATCTGAGTTTTGGTCATTGAAGATGGTGGGTTCAGAAATCGAACCCTACACTACCCGTTCTCACGAGTTAGCTGTGATGTGTCCGCGGATGGTGGATCCGCCGAGTAAGAGGATTTAAATGTATATTGATGTGTTAGCACCGCAAATTCAGGGCATGGTAACGTCTTCCAGACCAGCCACGATTCAACAAGCGATTCGGTTAGCTCACAAACTAACGGATCAAGCAGTGACCCAAGGTGCGCTACCACCTAGGGGTTCAACCACTAAAGCCCGTGACAACCCGAGCACTGACAACAACAACAGCAACAGCAACCGGAGCAGCGGAAAGAGAAAGTTTGACAACACCAGATCCTCATCCTCGAACCCCCCACAGGAACACCACTACCGTAAGCCCGAACCCATTCGGAGCTTCAACAATCAGAGTCACAACAATAATAACAACGGTAGCGGGCAGGGTTCGAGCGGCTATGCTGGGAAATATCCGAAGTGCAACAGGTGCAACTATCATCATGCTGGCCCGTGTGACCGTGTCAAGTGTCAGAGATGCGGAAAGATGGGTCACCAGGCAAAGGAATGTAGAGGAGACCTTGCGGCAAAGGGTGCTCCTAAACCACCCATGACAACCAAGGGATGTTTTGAGTGAGGACAAGAGGGACATTTTAAGAAAGACTGCCCCAAGCTGAAACAGAACGACAACAATGGAGGTAATGGAAGTGGCAGTGGTGGTGGAAGCAATGGTAAAGGAAGAACTTTTGTTATTGGGTCGGGTCAAGCCCGCAATGATCCGTACGTGGTGACTGGTAAGTTCCCTGTGAACGATTGTTTTGCTTCTGTATTGTTTGACACTGGAGCTGATAGGAGTTTTGTGTCGAAAGCCTTTAGTCAACTATTAGACTTAACTCCAACCCCGTTAGATGCTAAATTTCCTGTTGAATTAGCTGACGGTAAGACTATTGTAACCACTCATGTACTTGCGGGATGTAAGTTAAAACTGTCAGGTCATGTTTTTGATATTGACCATATTCCTTTTACGCTTAGTAGTTTCGATGTCGTGGTCGGCATGGACTGGTTATCCGAGAACCGAGCAGAGATTATATGTCACGACAAGATAGTCCACATTACTACCCCTTCCGGCGAGATCATTTCGATCCGGGGCGAGAGAAGCGGCATGACCACCAGCGTCATTACCCTCATGAAGGCGCAGAAGTATCTACGAAAGGGTCATCCGGCAATTTTGGCGCAGATTGTTGAGAAACCCGCGGAAGAGTAGCGAATTGAAGATATACCGATTGTGCGAGATTTTCCGGAAGTTTTCCCGGAGGATTTGCCCGGACTCCCTCCCATTCGACCAGTCGAATTTCAAATCGAGTTGACCCCCGGTGCAGCACCCATAGCACGAGCTCCGTATCGGCTCGCACCGGCGGAGCTTCAGGAGCTGTCCACTCAGTTACAAGATTTGTTGGATAAGGGTTTTATCCGACCTAGCTCATCACCATGTGGAGCCCCTGTCTTATTTGTCCGAAAGAAGGACGGGACATTCCGCATGTGTATCGACTACCGGGACTTGAACAAGGTGACGGTCAAGAACCGTTATCCTTTACCCCGAATTGATGATATGTTTGACCAACTCCAAGGATAGAGTTACTACTCGAAGATCGATCTGCGGTCTGGTTACCATCAACTGAGAGTGCGCGAAGAAGATATCTCAAAGACGGCTTTCAGAACACGGTATGGTCACTATGAGTTTTCAGTTATGCCTTTTGGCTTAACCAACGCACCAGCTGTATTTATGGATCTTATGAATCGAGTATGCAAGGCGTACCTCGACAAGTTTGTGATTGTGTTTATTGACGATATCCTGGTCTATTCCAAGGACAAGGCTGACCATGAAGAACACTTAAGGGTAATTCTGGAATTGTTGAAGAAGGAACAACTGTATGCTAAACTCTCGAAATGCGAATTTTGGCTTCGCGAGGTTCACTTTTTAGGACATGTGATCAACGAGAATGGTATCCATGTCGATCCCGGTAAGGTAGAGGCCATCAAAAACTGGGAAGCACCTAAGACTCCGACTGAGGTGCGGCAATTCCTAGGGCTGGCCGGCTACTACCGGCGTTTCATCGAAGGATTTTCAAAGATTGCCCAACCCCTCACCGCTTTGACTCACAAGGGTACTACGTACATTTGGGGTGACGCGCAAGAATCCGCTTTTCAACTATTGAAAAACCAAACTCTGTAGCGCCCCTATTCTAGCCCTACCCGAGGGAACAGAGAATTTCGAGGTACATTATGACGCATCGATACAAGGTCTCGGTTGTGTGCTGATGCAACTCGAGAAGGCTATAGCTTATGCCTCTCGACAACTACGGGTTCACGAGAAGAACTACACGACCCATGATTTGGAACTCAGAGCTGTGGTGTTTGCCCTTAAGATATGGAGGCATTACTTGTACGGTACAAAGTTTACCATTTACACCGACCACAAGAGTCTCCAACATACCTACTATCAGAAGGAGCTGAACATGCGACAGCGTCGTTCTCAGCAGAAAAGAAACCGATAAACCCAGGTGAGTACCACCCTGGCAAGGCCAATGTAGTGGCCGACGCTCTCAGCAGAAAAGAAACCGATAAACCCAGGTGAGTGCGAGCATTGCAACTCACGATTCATACCAACTTACCCAATCAGATTCGCGATGCGCAACTCGAAGCTTTGAAAGATGATAATCTTCCATCGGAACTCATGCGGGGCATGAACAAGCAACTTGAAACCAAATCGGACGGGGTCCGATATTTTGAGAACCGGATTTGGGTTCCACGATACGGAGAGTTGAGAACTCTGGTGATGGACGAAGCACACAAGTCCAAATATTCTATCCACCCTGGCTCAGATAAAATGTATCATGACTTAAATGCACTTTACTGGTGGCCGAATATGAAAGCCGACATTGCCACCTACGTGAGCAAATGCTTGACTTGTGCCAGAGTCAAAATTACCAGAAACCATCTGGCCTACTACAACAACCGGAACTTCCAATGTGGAAATGGGAACACATTTCAATGGATTTTATCACGGGATTACCTAAAACACCGACGGGATACGATACCATCTGGGTGATCGTTGACCGGTTGACTAAGTCCGCACACTTTTTAGCGATTAATGAATCTGACAAAATGGAAAGATTGACTCGCGTCTACATGAAGGAAGTAGTGTCTAGACACGGAGTGCCTGTCTCAATCATTTCTGATCGAGATTCCCGTTTCACTTCGCACTTTTGGAAGTCGCTACAGAGTGCCCTAGGCACACGCCTTGATATGAGCACCGCCTACCATCCTCAGACGGATGGGCAAAGTGAACGAACTATTCAGACCTTAGAGAACATGTTGCGTGCATGTGTATTGGATTTCTGAAAAAGTTGGGAACCTCACTTACCTTTGGTAGAGTTTTCGTATAATAACAGCTACCACGCAAGTATTAAAGCAGCGCCGTTTGAAGCACTGTACGGATGAAAGTGTCGATCACCTCTCTGCTGGGCAGAGGTGGGTGACAGCCAAATCACTGGTCCAGAACTGGTACTCGAAACTTCGGAAAAGATTGTTCAAATCCGAAATCGCATGGCAGCAGCACGAGATCGCCAAAAGAGTTACGCCGACAAGCGCCGAAAACCTCTCGAATTTCAAGTGAATGACCAAGTGTTACTCAAAGTCTCACCTTGGAAAGGTGTGGTTCGCTTTGGGAAGCGATACAAACTCAACCCACGATACGTTGGTCCTTACAGGATAACGGAACGCGTTGGTCCGGTGGCGTACCGACTGGACTTACCAGCGGAACTCAGCAGTGTACACAATGTCTTCCACGTATCCAATTTGAAGAAATGCTTATCCGATGAAACCCAAGTAGTACCTTTGGACGAACTGCAAATTGATGAACAGCTACGCTTCATTAAAGAACCAGTTGAAGTTTTGGACTGGGAAACCAAAACACTCAAGCACAGCAAAATTCCAATCGTTAAGGTTCGTTAGAACTCAAGACGTGGACCGGAGTTCACATGGGAACGCGAGGATCAAATGATGAAAAAGTATCCTCCCCTTTTTGAAGGGCTGACCAAACACAGAAAACCGCGAAACCCGACAAACCGTCAGAAATCACCGGAGGTATGAATTAAATTTCGGGACGAAATTTCTTTCTACTAGGGGATGATATGACAAACTGAAATTTTTTCTTACTTTTTCAGACACTCATCACGACTTGACTCAAATTTTCGGGACGAAAATTCTTTAACATGGGACTGATGTGACAATCGTCAATTTCAGGTTAACTCCGTTAACTCAACTCCGTCAATTCAAACTTAAAGATCACTGAATCTATAACGCATACCTCATTACATTTAAACTTGGGTATAAATGACGCTTGAAAATTACTACATGTGTAGTCTTTCGGGAATTGCACCGAAACGCAAACAAGTTGACGCAAACGATTAGTGAATAAACGAAAAACGTTAAAACAATAATTATGTGATAATTATGTGTTAGACTTATGTGTTACTTGTTTATATTATGTGTGATGCTAAACAAGAAACAAGAACTAGTTATTTAAGCTAGAAAAGTAACAAATGGAAGTTGAGGGACTAGAGTGTAACACGTTATTATAAATAATAACATAAACCTAAAACCCTAATCCTCTCTTTCTCTCCCTCGTAATCGACGGCCAGCCCCCCCCCCCCCTTGTCTCCTTGCGATCGCCCCTCATACACACACATACAATCAAGATTTTTCAAGTTTAATCAAAGATTAAGGTGCTAGGAATGTATAAACAACTATCTATGTATTTTACATGCTTAGTTTTGAGTTTGAATGGGTTAATTATAAACCCTAAAATCTGGAAATTTCATATATTGTGTTCATATGATCTTGGTTTGATTTGATGATGCATTAATGATGATTTGATAACTAGAATTGATATTGTTACATGTTAATTGTTGTGTCTTGATTTTGAGATCAAATAAAACCCTAACCATGTATATATGGTGTAATTGATGTGCATGGATAGTGATTATGGTGTCTAGAGTGTTATATGAACGGATTATAGTCTATAGATTGTTAAATTGTTGAGTTTTGTTGCAAACAGTTTCTGGACAGATTGTGTTGTTGATGTTCAACTGACTGTAACGGGGTGTAAATATGAAAATTGATTGAGATAATTGATACTACAGTAAACTAGGTTGAGTCTAGTTTCTAAATAATGTAAATTTGCAATTTTTGGAAGTGTAAAACTTAACCTTTATGATTTTACAAAAACGTTGTGCAAAGCTGAGTTGTTAGACCTGCTGTTAGGTTGTTTTGTAAATGTTATATCTAATGAACTACGAGACCAATTGGGTTGGTTCCACTTCTGAAAGTTGACTTGTTGAGTTAGGAACCTAACCCAAGTGTTCTTGGCGTTTATTGGATTTTTCGTTTAACGGGAATTTCAAATAACATTCTGTTGCGCATAAATTTGACTGCGGAGTTTGCTGTGGTAAATTGATCTTTGTGAGAAATATGTATGGAATAAAATACAACAAAATATGTTCTGGAAACCTAACACATACATGCTTTTGTGATGATTTTTGGTAAATTTATTGTAATGCTATGATCGGTGGGATAGACTAGTGTTTCAAGTAGAATTCTGTCGTTAAGAAACAAGTTGCTGAATTTTGTGAAAGTTGCATGAAACATGGTGATTGCTAATTTATTATTATGTTTTGACCAAATTGCCCTTGCGGGGGATAATTGCTAACTAATTGTCGTATTTTGACCAAAATACCCTTGCGGGGAATAATTGCTAATTGATTGTCATGATTTGACCAAATTGCCCTTGCGGGGAATAATTGCTAGTTAATTGTTATGTATTGACCAAATTGCCCTTACGGGAAGTAATTGCTAGTGATGTACATTATGAATACACGACACGTAAATAATTGCTCACACATGTAACGTATCACAAATACACTTGTTAAGGTCACACACGATTCACAAACGAAACACGAAACATGTTGTGTGCATAGGAATTATGTGCCGGGTCTAGAGACTCGATATTAGTTCCGATACTTAGAAAACCTCCTTATTATTTTAGAACGCTAGAGAGAGTTTTCTGTGACGCGCATCACTTGGTGATGTCTTTTGGGAATTCTTCGCAAACAGTGAGTTTCACTTACCCCTTTAAACTGTTTTCAAACGCTTTTCACCTGGGGAGATAACATACTCCGAAAACGCATTTAAGATTTTGTTAATATAGATTATATATCACTTGTAAAGACTAAGTGGCAAACGCAATAACTAAAGTCCTTCATTCACATCGAACCGTTTAATATTGGATAATAGCGAGTCATTGTTGAGTAGTACTACTGGGTTTGACAAACCCCACCCAACGCTAAACTCGACTGGAGGTCGAGTGGGTGTAATCTTGGCTAAACACATACCATGGTCGGGATAGACCTGGTGGCAAGGCAAATGATAAACAGTCAGCTTCGGTTTCGAACACTTAGTAATACTTGTTTTATAGGCTAGCTACCTATAGATATATAATTGACATAACACTATCTGGTAACGCAAAACGCATAACGCAAAATGCTTAACGCAAAACGCTAACGCAAAACGCTGAACGCAAAACGCTGAACGCAAACGCTAAATGCTATATTTTATATAAACTTTTGAACTCACCAACCCCGTGTTGACACTTTTAGTATGTTATTCTCAGGTAGCCGAGGCGGGCGCGTGGTATAGGATCATGCATTGCTTGAAAACGCTTTTGTTTTGCAAACTCTTTTAAAACTGTCATCATTGGGTTTAAGTCGTACTGCGTGACACAACATTTTGTTTTATGTTTTTTTTTACGCTTCCGCATTTAAATACTCGTAAACGTTTTCATGGTTTTGAACTTTGTTTTATGGTTTGATTATAACTAATGAATCCGATCCTGTTAGTTCACACCCTCTGACGGTAAAACTCCGTTAGTGGATTTTGAGGGTGTGACAGACGAGCTGGAAGAAGTAAATATCATAAAAGCAAATTGAAGTTCCTTGACTTGTTCCTCCACATCATTCTCTTCTTCAGCATCTTCAACATTAGCAAAGTTGGCAGTCTAATTAATTATGTTGAGAACAACTATCAGATCATTTTAGGAGAATTGTTGAGCCACCATACCCACTTTCACCTCTAGCATTTCCCACATGAACCAATGTCCTTTCCATGTTTCCTTTCTTGGCTGGATGGGTACATTCACGAGCAAAGTGACCCGGCTCGTGACAATTATAACATTTCAGAGTGTCCTTGTTAAAACCCACATTCTGATTATTTGGCACATTCCAATTATTCCTTCCTGTTCTCTTAGTAAATTTCATAGCCCGACACATTGCCATGATGATTTACCAAGAGATATCCATTTCTTCTACATCATCTGGATGAATTTGATCAAGCTCAGCAGCAACTACATGTTGAACCAAATCCCCAGCAAGGAATGCATTGTAGCAGTTCATGAATCCCGCCATTAAAGCAATGTTCTCTTGAGTTTCCTTTGAAATGGAGGGAATCTAACTGGAATTCTGAGTAGAAGAAACACCATATGATTGAGGTTTAACATTAGCAACATGAGATTGAGCAGGTTTAGCGAAGAAGACTGGAACTGGTTGTGGTGAAACTAGAGAGAATTGACCCTGAGCGGACTTAAACATTGAGAAGTTGCCTGGAGGTTGACATTGTTGTAGTCCCTGAGTAGTCTTGACCATTGAGAACTTGTCTTGTGTGATGAGTGCATTATTTGAAGCAACACTATTACCAACTTCATTGTAGGAGTTTGCATGATTTATTGCACGTTGTTTGTCATCCATGTCACATGCCTTGATGATAGTCATAACCTCAGACAGTGTCAGCCTGTTGAGATATTTCGTCTTCTTAATAACTGCAACGTTCATATTCAAACTTTGAGGCAAAGAGTTCACCAACTTATTGTTTGTTTCAGCAGTTGTTAGATTGATGCTTGCAGATCTCATCTCAGTCACAAGAGCTGTGAACCTATGAAGCTGAGTTTCCAACGACTCTCCCAGAATGTGATTGAACATGTGGAAATTTTGTCGAAGCAGATCTTGACAACTCCTCCTCATGTCTTCATTCCCTTCATATACTTCAATCATTGTTTCCCACAGAGCCTTAGTAGATTGCACTTCTCTAAAGACTAAGGTAATATCAGGTGAGAGTGCCATAGTCAAAGTTGAAAGTGCCTTTTCATCTTCTTCTATTTTAGCAAAATCATCATCATACAACTCAACAGGCTTCACAGCAACTTCCTTAGAGTTCTCACGTTGGTATATGATGACTTGAGGACCCATAACAACGCGTCTCCAAACTTTAGCATCTGTCATTTTAACGTATTTCTCGAATCTGAAGTTCCACTTGCTAAACCCCTCATGAGACAGCAGACGGGGTATACGAGTAGTGGTTCCCTTTATGGAGTCCAGTTCTTGGTGAAGTGTAGCATTGGATGATCCATTACCATTGGTTATTTGGTCCACTTTAGTTTTCACAGTCCTGTTAAACAAAAGTCTAAATGTTAAGGTCCAAACACACCTAATCAGGCACAAATGTAAAAAAGCCCAACGAATAACAGTTGATGTTGACCGAAAACTCTTGGTCAACAGATTAAATCAACATATTAGTTTTACCGAAAACTCAGTTGGCTGAAAACAAACATTGACCGAAAACAAAATATTACCGAGAACTTATAGATTTGACAAGAACAGCTAAAATTGCCCGAGAACACTAGTTTTTGGCCTAGAACTCTTGATTTTGGCCGAAAACAATGAAATACAGCCGAGAACCCCCGAGAACTCGTTTGACAAAATGATTTTGGTAATAACTAAATCCCTAAATCAGTGGGATTTAAATTATTTCTAAAGATAAGACAATCGTTGACCAAAGTCACCTTTTTCTTCTTCTCTGATTAACAACTCACCGAAAAAAAACCCACACCACCAAACACACTTAGATCTTGAATCCGTTGATATCAAACCCGAGCCTTGAACGGTTCAAAAGGCTCTTATACCAATTGTAAGTCCCGAATCTGGACCTTTCAATATGATATCAAAAACCTCAACGTTATTGCGGAATATAACTTAAGGTGATTCAAGATAAACAAGTATAATACGTAAAGAACACCAGATGATGTGTAACAACCCAGCTACCGCCGCAACATAATATTGTCTGCTTTGGCCGGGACGTACCACAATCGCCTCATGGATTTTCTTTTGGTTACCCAGGTGGTCACCCATCCTCATACTACTCCCACCTGAGCACGCTTAACTGTGGAATTCTCCTCTCATCCACTACCATTATGCGCCCAAAACGCGTTATGATGGGGAAGGTATCCACCTCCTTATAATGAAGGCTTAGTTCTCCTTACAAACCAATGTGGAATGTCACAATCCACCACCCTTATGGGTCCAACATCCTCACGGGACCTGGAACCGTCGGTCCGGCCCTGGCTTTAATACCATCTTGTAATATCCCAGCTACCACCGCACCATATTATTGTCCGCTTTGGCCGGGACGTACCACCAATGCCTCACGGATTTGTTTTTGTTTGCCCAAGTGGTCACCAATACTCATACTTCTCCCACCTGAGCACGCTTAACTGTGGAATTCTCCTCTCATCCACTACCATTAAGCTCCCAAAACGTGTTATGATGGGGAAGATATCCACCTCCTTATAAAGAAGGCTTAGTTCTCCTCTCCAACCGATGTGGGATAACACATGATGCTTCAAAAAAACAGTTTGATTAACGTCGGGTGCTTAAGAACTGGGTTACACAAATCACACGTTCACCCACAATGATATGAACGGCCCACCTCTAAACCCTATACAAGACATCTATATATAGGGGAAACACACAACCTAGCCCAACATAAAGCCCAAGCCCACCGAGATCACAAGGACATCTCGGTTTACATACATACACCAATACACAAATTAAATAAATCTATAACTAAGTATAAACCAACTAAATGTAGACCCAACTAGAAACGAATTGGAGAGCTGTTAGTGATGAACAAGAAAGAATTGAGGTTGAGATGGAAGCTAAACATCAGGATCGAGTTACTCAAGCATCATGGAATATATTTCAATTTATGTCGACTGGAGTATCTCGTCCAACTTCTTAACAAGGATCAACAAAGCCATCATTTGAAGAAGCGAGAAAGGCGTATCGTAAGAGATTATTTGGTATTGACTGAAGATGCAAAGACCTAGCAATATCCAAAGGGAGTTTGTTAAAGTATTATTGCCAATGCTTGGTCTTATGGGCTACATATGTCATATTGTATGTTATAGGGGCTAAATTGTCAATATTAGAAAGTATGTTAAGGTCCATATAAGTCAGGCCAGCGTATAAGACTTATATGTAACAATTTGGATTTTAAATAAACTATTACCTGACCCTTTTTTGTATTCAAGAAATTTTATCAATAGAAATATCACATTTATCGAGTATTTATTATTTTATTGATAATTCTCTATTATATTTATTTAGAGTATATAAAATAATTTTGAGTTATATTAATTTTATACCCTAAATATAAGTTTTAACCCTTATTATCTCCACAACTAAACTACAAGGACCAGTTTTGAAAGTCTGATGTTTATATTATTATTAATCCAAAATCCAACCCATTAACCCAAACCAGTAGACCCGTTTTGAACCAACCCGAAGACTCGTTTTAATTTCTTGAGGCGTAATTTTCGTTCTAAACATAGAATTGATATTAGGGGATCGTCCTTATAACAAAAACGAACACACCGACGCAATGAATTGGGAAAACTAGATCAAAAGATACTGATTCGCGATAATAACCAAACCGACAATGGTAGTATAGAATTATACGTCCTGGAGTCATTCTTAATACAATTGTTTTCGTCTACATCATCTGCTAGCCCTACCGATCAATAACCCTAAAACTAGTTTCATTATATTGATCTGTAATTACCTTTGTTAATCCGTCTACTGCCGGCATCTGGATCTCGTCGTTCGTTATCCCTTCGTTATCAATTAAGGCAATCAAACTGTGTATCATACTCATTGCAATATATTTCTAGATTAATCGATTTCTAGATTAGGGTTCATAGTTTAGGGGGTTTAAGT
This sequence comes from Bidens hawaiensis, assembly GCF_021521415.1. NCBI lineage: Eukaryota > Viridiplantae > Streptophyta > Magnoliopsida > Asterales > Asteraceae > Bidens > Bidens hawaiensis. The sequence continues at coordinate 101,670 of NW_027495613.1, read as the reverse complement.
TCAGTTATTTTGTTTAACGTTTTATTTTCAGTTTTTATTCAACTGATCACTTAGCTCAGTTGGTTTGCGTTGGTATGTATTCCTCGTAACTCTACCGCCGGCGCGGGTTCGAGTCCCGGCAGCCCGAGTTTTTAGGTTTTAATTCTTTTAAGTTATTGCAATTGTTAAGGATTTTAAAATTAATATTAATTATTAATAAAACAAATTTTTGTACTAAACCCAACACCATGGAGTTTGTGTTTCTTGTCAAATCTTGTTAAAAACTTTCATTTACGTGTGTGTGTGTGTGTATCATAGTTTTTTTATTAAAACCCGAAAGCAATATTAGTGTTTTCTCGTCGTTGAATGTCTTGATAAATTTTTTTATATTAATTTTATATTTATATATATATATATATATATATATATATATATATATATATATATATTATATTCAATAAACGTATTAAGTAGATCTTCCTTAAAAATATTTAAACAAAATATTTATTTACGTCTTACTACATATTATATTTAAATACTATCTATTTACTTATATGTTAGCATCATATTCGTTGAAATAATTAAAAATATATCTCACTTTATATTTAATTAAATTATTTTACTTAATTTGGATATATAATTTAGATTTTATTATTTCAAGCATAACTTGTGTTAATTAAATTATTTAAGCATTTAGTTATATATTTTATCAAGGATGATTATTGATAATCAATAATGTTAATGTTCGCAATAATAATTATTATGGAAGTCAATCGTTTAATCAATAACCATTTTAATCCCAAACCTAACTTAATCACATCGAAATCTTTATTCATCAAACCATGTTATATCTTTATAATTAATTCTATTACCATATTTAACTAGGAATCCATTCCGATGTATCCCGAAGGGTTCATCATTCTCACATCATCATTTTATTTCGTTCATCCGATCAAGTGAGTATTTTTCTTCCATTCTCTTACTTATTTTTAACTGTTTTAGGGACATATGCGTTCGTAAATATATATTTTCTATTATATAGTATTAAAACGCAACTGTTTATCCTTGTGTGTTTATCAGTCTGCCTAACTTGCTATTTACTTACATGCTTTATTTGAATGCCATTTGCTTACTTCAGCAACCGACGTCCATTTTTATGGCACTGTTTAGTTTTTTCTTGGTAACCAATGTCTATTTATATGGATTGGTTGAGCCCTTTATTATGGTTTGATTGATTGTCTATGTGCTATGGCTAACTGTATATCTCACAGGAACAGTTTGCACTTTTACTTATTATTACTATAGTGTCTTAAATATGGTGTTATACTCACTCAACCTAGTGTTGAAAAAACTTATTTGTATTTTTAACGCATATGCAGGTTATCGTGTAACATGAGTACCAAGATTGTTTGAAGCAACTTAGGATGCATGTTAGAGAAGAAGATACAAGAAATTAATTTTGGATGTTTATTATACTTGTTTATTTTCTGAGTTTGATGTACTTGACTATTTAATAAAATTTAATAGATATTGAGACTTTTGATATTGCATAATAGTACCTTGAGAGCTGTGGGCAATTCGTTCACGCCCCAGCATTTCCGTCATAGGTTGGGGTGTGACAGATTGGTATCAGAGCCGAAGGTTTAAGATAGGCCGTTAGTGGTTCCTTAGTAACATGCTTACGTGCCCTATACGTGCTTATTTGTTTACCTAATGTGTTCTATTTGATTGTTTACAGCTTACTTAATTACTTGTTAGATTAAGTACTTATTTAATTGATTATTTTATTTGTCATGCACACACACAACTCTGAAGCTATGCTTCACTCTCAAATATTTTATTACTCCGAGACTATGTCTCTATCTAAAAATATTTTTATAACTCTGAAGCTATGCCTCAACCTCTATATATTTTTTTTATTTTATCATTTAGATTGCCTTTTTATTGTCTGGAAGTTCGTTGAGAATTTCGTAGCTTTGTTTTTGCTCTTTTTCACTTAAAACTAGGGAGTGTGACAAGATTCCCCGCCATAGTGGAAATTGTCATTCGACCGACACTTTAAGCGTTTAACATAATCGGCTAAGCGGTTACACTCTTTATTGTGTTTTATTGCTTTTAGAATGTCAACTCGGGTGGAAAACCTATGGGACGCCATTGACACGCCAACTATACGTTTGCACAATTAGTTGTATTTGCGATATTTTGTTGGAACATTATCATACGTGGTGATACATGAGATGTTTCGACAACTATTGCTTGAGTTTGTTTATTCATTATTTAGTTTGGTCGGTCAAATCGCCATGTAACGCTCATGGGCCGACAAACTCAATTGATTCGTTAATTCGATAATTAAGTTGGGCCATTTAAATTGCGATGTAATGCTCATGGGATGCCAACTCACACATTTGTTTTGGTTTTGGTATGCTAATAATTTGGGGAAACAAATTGCCATGGAAAGCTTATGGGAAACCCAACACATCGAAGACCATTCATTATTTGTTTACTTCTTTGTTTATTTGATTTAATACGAAATAATTATGATTTAATTATTCAATTATTCTAGTACTCAATTATTTAATTAATCAATTACTTAATTAATAAACCACTTTTGAATCGAGATTTATTGATTCGATCCATTTATACACTCAAAACATTTTTATTCCCTGATCGGATACAAATTCTTCATTCATCAAGACTCGGGTATCACGAGACAATCAAAACAATTTACACTTATTATTAAATTGGTTTTCACCTATTCATCTTATCACGTTATTATATTATTAAAATATCAAAAACTATTAACCATATTTCAAGTATTCTACCTCTTATTTTAATTTGTTAAAACATATCAAACTTTGATAAAACTCATTCACTCATCAAATTAACTCATTGATTTTCAATTTGGATTCTAACTTATCCTTAAGTTATGAATAAATATCAGCATAACATATTTAAGTTTCATTTTACATAATAACTCATCTGAAATCTACACAACTATCCAATCTTCTTATTAAATCAAATCTTTATTAAGCATAGAGTGTTTTTCTCAACATCAAACAATATCAATCATTTATTTTCTATAATCACCTCATGAACACATATTTAGTCAAAAAGATAGCTCCTGTGATCTCTAAAATATAAACTCAATTTTCCAAAACATAAATACAATCAACTAAATCTTGTTCATTAAACTAATGGTTGGTAATTTTGATTCATTACCCCTACTCATTCTCACAACAACAACAAAACAAACTCAAGTCTAAACACCAACTATATGCTGTTAATCAAATTAGCAATCAGTCTCAACAAAATCCTAGCGTCTCAAACAAGAAACTTTACTTCAAAATTCACTCCTTATGCTTCACTTGCCACTATCACTATTCAATCCAATCCTCATATCTCTTTGTACCCAATGTAATCACTTGCCACACACTACAAGATGTTCTATAACGGTCTTTGCCATCTAATCCTAAAACCCATGCTACGATGTTTGCTCAAATTTTTTACCCTGCTACATGTAATTGCTACCACTTTGGAGATCCTAATCACCTACGCCATGTGTGTACCCGATTCAATCATATTCATCAAGCTCAAATTTACAAACTTATTCTATTAAACCCTACTTTGCAACCTAGTCAAATTATTGCGATCAAATCAACTTCAATTATTCAATTTTTTTATATATCAATTTAATCAAGTTATTTTAAATTAGTAAAAACAAATCGATCATAACTAAGATTATAAAAGAAGTTGTTTTTGTCATTTTTATCTAAACAAATCTTATCTTTCTCCATCGTACATTATAACAAATCTTTATTTGATTTTTGGATTTAAAAAATTCTAATAATTTATTAATCTTAAATGATTATGCTCATAAAATAAAACCTATCTTTTCAAAGACACCTGTTTGCAATACTATCCTATCGAAAGATGTTTAATTTTAATATTAATATTAAAACAACTAAAAAAAATTAATTCATTCTTACCGATATTTTTCCCAGTGACTATCTTCTATATATAAACAAACCATATTAAGATTCTTGTTTTCTCTAAAAAATCATGTATTTTCAAATCTTTTGTAACCCACATGATGGGACGAGTTATGTGGACCATCCGACAAACTAAGAAATTATGGAGGCCTACATAATTTTCCAAGTCCTCGTTTGGAAATAACAATGTGTGAAATTGTGTGTCATAATATAGAATCGAAAAATAGTTGGGATAACGGTGCAAATGTAGAGATGATAAGGACATGGTGGATACGCCACTGGTACATCCTATATATAAGTGCCCTTATCGAGTTTTCATTTGGAGCGTTGTTGTAACTATTCAAAATTCTGTGTTACGATAAATTTTAAATGTTATATTTAAAAATTTTTCTTGCTTAGAAATTTTTATGGTGTTTCTATAGTATCCTTTAATTTCGGGACAAAATTCCCTAACATAGGGGAGACTGTAACAATTCGGATTTTAAATTAACTACTACCCGACCCATTTTTATATTCAGGAAATTTTATCAATAGAAATATCACATTTATCGAGTATATATTATTTTATTCATAATTCTGTATTAAATTTATTTAGAGTATATAAAATAACTTTGAGTTACATTCATTTTATACCCTATATATATGTTTTAACTCTTATTATCTCCACACCTAAACTACGAGGACCAGTTTTGAAAGTATGATTCTTATATTATAATTAATCCAAAATCCAACACATTAACCCAAACTAGTAGACCCGTTTTCAACCAACCCGAAGACTCGTTTTAATTTCTTGAGGCGTAATTTTCGTTCTAAACATAGTATTGATATTAGGGGATCGTCCTTATAACAAAAACGAACACACCGACACAATGAAGTGGGAAAACTAGATCAAAAGATACTGATTCGCTATATTAACCAAACTGACAATAGTAGTATAGTACTCCTGGAGTCATTCTTAATACAATTGTTTTCGTTGCATCATCTGCTAGCCCTCGCGATCAATAACCCTAAAACTAATTTCATTATATCGGTCTGTAATTACCCTTGTTATATCGGCTTGTGATTATCCCCTCGTTATCAATTAAGGTAATCAAACTGTGTATCTTACTCGTTGCAATACATTTAGTAGAAGCCATATGCTTAATTTATTAAACATTAACGGATTAATCGATTTCCAGATTAGGGTTCATAGTTTTGGGGGTTTAAGTTCAGTTATTTTGTTTAACGTTTTATTTTCAGTTTATATTCAAATGATCACTAAGCTCAGTTGGTTTGCTTTGGTGTGTATTCCTCGTAACTCGGCCGCCGGTGCGGGTTCGAGTCCCGGCAGCCTGAGTTTTTAGGTTTTAATTCTTTTTAATGATTGCAATTGTTAAGGCTTTTAAAATTAATATTAATTATTAATAAAACCCTTTTTTTTATTAAACCCAACACCCTGGAGTTTGTGTTTCTTGTAAAATCTTGTTAAAAGCTTTCGTTTATGTATATATATGTATCATAGTTATTTTATTAAAACTCGAAACCAATATTAGTGTTTTCTCGTCGTTGAACGTCTTGATAAATTTGTGTATATTAATTATATATATATTATATATTCAATAAACGTATTAAGTAGATTTTCCTTAAAAAGATTTAAACAAAATATTTATTTACATCTTACTATATATTATATTTAAATATTATCTATTTACTTATATATTAGTATCTTATTTGTTGAAATAATTAAAAATATATCTCATTTTATATTTAATTAAATTATTTTACTTAATTTGTATATATAATTTAGATTTTATTATTTCAATCATACCTTATGTTAATTGAATTATTTAAGCATTTAGTTATATATTTTATCAAGGATGATTATTGATAATCAATAATGTTAATCTTCGCAATTATAATTATTATGGAATTCAATCGAGTAATCAATAACCATTTTATTCCCAAACCTAACTTAATCACATCGAAATCTTAATTCATCGAACCATGTTATATCTTTATAATTAATTCTATTATCATATTTAACTAGGAATCCATGTCGGTTTATCCCGAAGGGTTCATCATTCTCACATCTACATTTTATTTCGTTCATCCGATCAAGTGAGTATTTCACTCCCCTTCTTTTACTTATTTTTAACTGTTTTGGGGACATATGCGGTCGTAGATATTTTCTATTATATAGTATTCAAGCGCAACTGTTTATCCTTGTGTGTTTATCAGTCTACCTAACTTGCTATTTGCTTATTTGCTTTATTTGAATGCTATTTGCTTACTTCAGCAACCGATGTCCATTTTTATGGCACTGTTTAGTTCTTGCTTGGTAACTAATGTCCAATTATATGGATTGTTTAAGCCCTTTCTTATGGTTTGATTGATTGTCTATATGCTATGGCTAACTGTATATATCTCACAGGAACAGTTTGCACTTTTACTTATTATTATTATAGTGTTGTTAATCTGGTGTTATACTCACTCAACCTTGTGTTGACAAAACCTATTTGAATTTTTAACACATATGCAGATTATCGTGTAACGTGATTACCAAGATTGTTTGAAGCAACTTAGGATGCATGTTAGACAAGAAGATACAAGAAATTAATTTTGGATGTTTATAATACTTGTTTATTTAGAGTTTGATGTACTTGACTATTTAATAAAATTTAATAGATATTGAGACTTTTGATATTGCATAATAGTACTTTAAGAGCAGTGTGTAATCAGTTTACGCCCCGGGATTTCCGCCATAGGTTGGGCTGTGACAATATACGCGGCGTATAAGTCTTATATGCTAGGAGAGACTTATATGCTATAATAGGGGTTTGTATATACATGTTTAACAAGTTATAATTTCATATTGTCTTTCAGAATTCTCAATCAGATTGTACTCTCAATGTTATTTCAATATAATGATGATTATGAGTGAATACGTGATCAGTTCCTTTATTATATGTTTCGGCCATATGATATATTATAGTAAACACAAATTTATCGATTTGTATCGTATAGTTCTACATATATATGATGATGTTTATGATCTGTAATCAAGTGTTCCAAACCGGATTGTGCAAGTGCAACATGTTGACGGTCAACGCTATGTTACTCCAACTCAACGAAAGGGTGATTCGTGAATGTTTGATTATGACAGCCTGTGGAGTTGTTTCTCATTTTCTAAAGAGGAAATCTCTTATGAAGTCACCACATTGTTATTTCAACAACATTTGGATGAAGAAATTAGTGTAGATATTACTTCACAAGAAGTTCTAATCTATAAACTAGACACTAGATATTGATGACCTTTCTGATGATACACCAGCTACCCCATCCTTTGATGATGATGGTGAGGATCACGATGATGTGATTGAATCTTTGATTCAACCAACGGCTGATTCTGATGAAGTGGTTGGAGAAGAAAATGTCAATAATTTTCCAACAGACGCGGTGGTTCGTGCTGAAGTTACCCGTCGAACATTGTCATATCACACGGAGGAGAACATCATTGGTGAACTTAATACAAGAGTACAAACTCGAAGTCGAATCGATCAGAGCCTCCATTGTTACTATATACAAGTTACTCCTCTCCTAAATCGGTTCGCGTATAAAAGCATTATCTCGCAAATCAAACTGAAAACCTATAAGCAAGCGTTGAAAGAAGAAGGTTGGGTCAATGCTATGCAGGAGGAGTTATTATAGTTTGAAAAACTTGGTGTGTGGAAACTTGTTGATCTACCTGCGGACAAAAGGTGCATAAATACCAAGTGGGTTTTCAAGTGTAAACGGGATGAAAACGGAATCATAGTTACAAACAAATTTTGACTGGTGGTTCCTGGATTAATTCAATGGGAAGGAATCAACTATAATGAATTCTATTCTCCCGTGGCTAGACTTGAAGCAATCATAATATTCTTGGCTTTTTCATCTTGTAAAGGATTCAATTTTTATCTTTCTAGATGTGAAGTCTGAGTTTGTTAATGGCAAATTGGGTGAAGAAGTCTATGTGGGACAACCACCGGGGTTTGTCGATCCGATTCACAAATACAAGGTGTACTTGCTCGACCAAGCTCTATACGGATTACATCAAGCCCCGAGAGCTTGGTATGAAACGTTGTCTCAACACCTGTTAGAAAATAGCTTTGTTCGTGGCACCGTCGATTGTACACTCTTCACAAAGGATGTAGATGGAAATTTACTGATTGTCTAGGTCTACGTTGACGATATCATGTTTGGGTCGACAAACGATGTTCTGTTCAAGGAATTCGAGGATGTAATGAAATCGAAGTTTGAGATGAGTGCAATGGAAGAATTGAAGTTTTTCTTGGGTTTACAAGTCGAACAACTATCTGATGGTATCTTTATTCACCAGACGAAGTATGTCAAAGATATCTTAGAGAAGTTCAATATGGCTGACTCAAAGCCGATCAGCACCCCTATTCCTCTTAATCATAGAATCGGTCCTAATCCCGACGAGGAGAAGGTTGACGGAACACTTTACTATTCTATGATTGGCTCTCTCATGTAGCTCATCGCATCTAGGCCAGACATCATGTATCCTACGTGTTTGTGCGCCAGATATCAATCCAATCTAAAACTCACTCACTTGACATTAGTGAATGGTTAATCGGGTTTGGATATCCGAGAACCTGTATCGAGCGGTTGTATTTGACAAAAAGTTTCAAAATAGGTATTAAACTTCAAATGTACTAATTGTCTTTAATTTGGACTTGAATGGGTTCGAAAATGTGAAATTTGTCAGTTTAAACGTTGTTTGAAGTTAACAGTGTATAAGTCTTCAGCATATACAGACGTATAAGTTTTATGACTTATACGGCGTATAATTCACTTGTATATATATCGTTTCTTATACATTTCTGTTAATTTTCAAATCTTGTACGTGTTTCAGAGAAACTTATACGCTGAACATTGTTCTTTATGTTTTACAACATATAACTTGTTATATACAGCGTATAATTGAGATTATTGACTCTTGTGTTTGATTTGCAAACCACTTGAGTTATTGAAGGTAAAAACAAATTTCTAATATGTTAGATCTAAATGTTTTCCAACCAATGAACAGTGACAGACCAAGGATTCAAAATTGGATTGTGTTTGGACATAGATCATAGGGATTTTTATCTAAAAACCTTATCGATGGTTAAACGAAACTTGTAGTTCATGTTTGATAATCAGTTGGTGTCTATTTTTGTCAAATTGATTTTGATCTAATTTTGTTCAACCACATAAGTTGTTATAAAGTTATACGGCGTATAAGTCCTATTGACTTATACGGCAAATAACCTCTTAAAGGTATAAGTTTACAAGATCTTATACGTCTGGTTGACTTATCTGTTCATAGACCATATACGTTGTTAAAGACTTTCATGTTAAAACATACATATACGTTTAAGTGACTTACACGGACATATACTTTTATGAAACATACACATTGTTAAAAAGTTATCTGTTGTAAATGACTTATCCGTTGTATGATATACTTATACGGCCAATATGATCTTATACATTGTTATACATAGAAATTTTTCATTCTAAACTGTTAAACTCTTTCTAAAAATTTCTAACATGTTGACTGTTTGTTTGTATGTGCAGATGGTTAAGTCTGGAGAAGATTATGATGTGAATCATAATATATGTGCATTTTTGGATGGAACAAGTAAGAAGATGGAGCCTTTCAAACCAATATTTCCATTCTTTCAAAGATAAAGAGTTTTAAAGGCGACTACGGCAAACACAACTGTAAAAGGATATTGTGGATGAATTTTTGAAAGATGCAAAGTTAGAGGAGGGATGTATAAAGTATGTTGTGCAAATCAAGGAAATCATCGTGTTAGAGCAAATCTTACGTGACGTGTTGGAGATTAGAGATGAATCTACGGACCCGAAAGCATTATTGAATGGATGGTGAAGGGGTTCTTGTTATGAATGGGTTACCAAAATGACTTGAACAAGGTTTTTTATTTGAATACTGGACTTTCTAGGACATTTAAGATTTTGGTTCATTTGATCGTTAACTGTTTAGGTCATCGAAAAGGAGGTTACGAGGAAATATTGGATTATCAGATGTGTATGATGACCGCACTATGCTTGAATTTGAGATTTAACATTTCTAAGGTTATATTTGAACACATGAAGATGTATTTTGAGAGTAAGTGGCTGATGTACCCGAGTTCATATAGTTGATAGTTGAACATCAATTTCCAGAGGTTGTAAAAACTGGTGAAGAGATGAAACTAGCTCATATGTCAGAAAACGGGTGTGCCAAGTTAAAAAATTACAGAAACAAGAAAGATGATGAAATTCCAGTATTCTGTGCTATTTTTGTGCATTTATGAGATTCGGGTTATGTAGAACCTATAGATAAAAAATGGAGAAGGTTGAAAGGAATTCAGACCGTGTGAATGAGGATGTTCGTATTCAGAAGTTCATGTCAATAGGGGTGAGCCGATGGTTTATAAAAATTATGGCCAAAGTTGTCGAGGAATCGAAAGCGTGTTGTTAAAACTGAACAAGTGACACCTCCAGCTCCAGTTATACAACAACCACCTGTTGTTGGTGCTGAACTAAATATAGATCCAACTGGTGAGGAAACCAAATTGGATTATGAGATTCTAAGAAGTATATTAGGAGATCCTCGTGAACTTTATGAATTGAGGAAAGAGGAGAGGCGCACGAAGAAGACATTCGATAAGGATATTACCTATGAGCCTGAATTGAGCCAGCTGAAGTAGAAACGTATAAAACAAATGGGTAAGAAGGCTACATGTGGATTGAGGTTAGTGGATGAACCAGAGGATCCTAATGTTGGGGTGGTTCAAGATCAAGAAATTAATATTGAAAAGACTCCTGAACAATCTAAAGCTGATAAAAGTGTTTAAGTAGAAAAGACTCCTAATTTCGAAGTTAACTTGGATGATGCTATTGATAAACTTTTGAACACTCCACTAGTTATAAAGACCATTCCTCGAACGACACCTATGTTGGGTTTTAACAAGATTATCAATGTCCATATAACCCATTATATGTTAAAACGCAGCGGACAATAAAGTTTTAAATCTTGTTAGTTTGATAAATATAAAACCGATTTTTAATAGATTAACCCAATGCCTGGATCCATATACAAAATACATGCTATCAAAACAACCAAAGGGTGTTGCATGAATTATACCTTCAAGTCCGAAAGATAAAGAGGATGAAAGATATGAACGGGTAGCTTCCAATGGAGAAAACCTCAAGCTTGCATACCCAACGAGCTCCAACAAAACTCCTTGGTTGCTAGGATCCTTAACACTTTCAAGAACAAACCTTTTGTTCTTCTTCTTCTCTTGTTCACGGCTCAAAGAAGAGAAAGAGAGAAGAGATGTGTGTGTGAGAGAGAGTGTAGTTATTGATGTAAACAAGAAAAATGATCTCCCAATTATCTTGTTTGCATGGTCTTGGAAATAATTAGGAAAAGAGAGAGAGAGAGAGAGAGGGGTGGGGCCGGCCACATGGGTGGGTTTTCCCCCCAAAACTCAAACTCACTTTTGTATTATTTTCTTTTACCATAATATTATTTATCCAAATAAATAATATCTCTCATACATTAATTATCCATATAATTTACTTAACACACAAATGCAAATATTTAGAAAATTATTTTCCAAATAATATAAGTGATGATATTTATTAACTAGATCATATCTAATAATAAATATCGTGGTGGTTGTCTAGCTTGTTATTGGGTACGACCGACTTGGATCATACGTACTAGCCACATCAACTTTAATATGTGTCTTGGGCAGATCAATTCCAACAATCTCCCACTTGCACAAGATGCATAGAAGATTGATGCAAATAGCAAACACCGCCTAAAAATGGTTTATTATCCCTAATACGCATGACGAAGTACCATTCAATAACATCATCCCCTTCAAGTCCCATACTTGAAAATGATTTAGGGGAAACTATAATTTTTCCTTTTGCCACAAATGTCATGTTAAATCCAGAGACACAGAGTGATCATTCTTTGTTTATTTAACATATCAGGCCTTAGACATTTAACTCTCAACGAATAAGAGGGACAAATCCCCTATTGACTACGTACGTCTCTCACAATCACCTTGTACTATACTTGAGCTTAGCCTTATGTACTGACATGTTTCAGATCAGCGAAGAACTAAGTCAAAGTATAATAGTTGACGAATATCAAAGACCCAATATGTATCTCAGGTCGGAGGATACTATGATGTTCGCCTTTACTCAAATTTACTTATGATCACAAATCACAAGGATTCCATGCAGTAAAATTGAGGGCGGGTCAATCCAATATTTATCCCATAAATATCTATGAACCTTGGCAGCAAACCCTTTGCTATATTCATACCTCATGAATATCTACCAATCCAAGTTCATAATAGTCTTACTTTCATATTTGTTTCCACAAGTATGATCGACTACGGACATTTCGAATAATCTAATTATTCACGGATTTAAACATGCTAAAATGGAACATAACTCAAAAGCATAATCATAAACCATAATCATATGAATGAGCCAAAATAACATTGTTCCGAAATCCAAATACAAAATAGATCAAATCCAATCACTAGAATATCGAAGCCCTAAAGCACAAGTATGACCCTCATGCTTCGGCCTTTCAAGGAGCTTCGTGAGTGGATCTGCAATGTTTTGATCAGTGTCAACTTTGCGAATACATATCTTTCCTTTTTCAACTTCATCCCTTATGTAGTTGAATCTCCCTCAATGTGCCTAGTCTTTTGATGTGCACGGGGTTCCTTGATTTAAGAAATCGCACCCTCGTTGTCACAAAAGATTTCTAGAGGATCTTGAATGGTACGAACTACCCCTAGATCGTCAATGAACTTCCTAATCCACGCAGCTTTTTGAGCTGCCAAGGAGGCGGCGATGTATTCTGATTCAGTGGTGGAAAAGGCTACTACGTCTTGTTTTGCGCTCTTCCAAGAGACAACACCACCATTTAGAACGAAGACATATCCCGATTGTGATCGAGAATCATCTCGATCAGTTTGGAAACTCGCATCAGTGTAACCCTTTACAACGAGTTCCTCCTCACCAGAGCCATATATTAGAAACATATCCTTAGTCCTCCTAAGGTATTTCAATATGCTCTTAACCGTCATCCAATGTCTAGTTCCCGGATTTTGTTGGTATCTACTTGTCATGCTCAAAGCGTATGACACATCCGGTCTGGTGCAAATCATGGCATACATAATGGATCCTATAGAAGATACATATGGGATTCCATTCATTTTGTATTGGTCATCCTTTGAGCTTGAACATTGAGAAGTAATCAACATCGTTCCTCTTTGAATAGGTACCAAACCTTTCTTAGAGTTTTCCATCTTGAACCTTTTCAAGATCTTGTCAATGTATGCACTTTGATTCAAACCTATCAACCGCCTTGATCTATCCCAATAGATCCTTATTAACAGAATATAGGCGGCCTCACCAAGATCCTTGATGGAAAAACAACTTCCAAGCCAGGCTTTTACACCCTCCAAGGTTGGAATGTCATTTCCAAATAGTAATATGTCATTGACATATAATACCGGAAAGGTAATGATGATCCCACTAGATTTCCTATACACACAAGCTTCATCAGCGTTTTTGATGAATCCAAATTTCTTAACTTCATCATCAAAACGGTGATTCCAACTCCTAGATGCTTGTTTCAATCCATAGATTGATTTCTTCAACTTGCATAATTTATTAGGATGTTGTGGATCGACAAAACCTTCAGGCTGAACCATATAGACATCTTCTTCAAGATGTCCATTTAGAAAAGCGGTTTTGACATCCATTTGCCAAATCTCATAGTCATAATATGCGGCTATGGCAAATAATATCCTTATAGATTTTAGCATTGACACGGGCGAGAAATTTTCATCATAATCAACCCCTTGAGTTTGAGTGAAACCCTTTGCTACAAGTCTAGCTTTATAAGTATCCAAGTTTCCATGCATATCAGTTTTCTTCTTGAAAACCCACTTACTTCCAACCAGTTTGGAATTTAGAGGTGGAGGAACCAGGTCCCATACTTGGTTGTCATGCATGGATTGCATCTCAGCGTTCATGGCTTCCAGCTATTTATCACAATCATATTGTGACATTGCATCTCGGTATGTGGTTGGTTCATCAAAATCTACCACATAACATCCATCCATGAAAAATCCATATCTTTCAAGTGGAATGCTAATTCTACCAGATTTGCGAACTTTTTGTGTGTTTTGATCAACCATTTGATCATCATCAACAGCCTCTTGTTGATCGTTAGTGTCAACCAAACGTGTATCGGCTTGTGGTTCTCGATCCTCCTCGAGTTCCATAATACGTTTTGTGTGTTTTGATCAACCATTTGATCATCATCAACAACCTCTTGTTGATCGCTAGTGTCAACCAAACGTGTATCGGCTTGTGGTTCTCGATCCTCCTCGAGTTCCATAGTTCTATCAGTTCCTTCCATAAGGAACCTCCTTTCCAAGAACTTAGCCTTGCGAGCTATAAACACTTTATGCTCATTTGGATCGTAGAAGTAATATCCTACAAAGATACACTTAGTGGAACGGTTTTCAAGCTTATCAGGGGTGTAGATCTTAACATAAGCCTCACATCCCCATACCTTTAAATATGATAATGATGGAACCTTTCCATGCCATATCTCAAAAGGTGTCATTTCCACTTTCTTGGTTGGTTCCATATTTAAAATACGGGCAGCAGAGATCAGTGCGAAACCCCCAAATGATAGAGGTAATGTGCTTCTAGCCATCATGGATCGAATGATATCCAATAGACTTCGATTCCTCCTTTCAGACACACCATTATGTTGTGGTGTTCCAGGTGGAGTAAGTTGTAAGACAACCCACAACCTCTTAGATGATCTAGAAAGGCATCATTGAGGTATTCACCTCCTCTATCGGATCGAAGTACTTTGATTGTTTTGTTGAGTTGATTTTGTACTTCATTTTGGAAGACTTTGAACATTTCAAAGGCTTCATTTTTGTGTCTTAACAAGAAAACATACCCATAGCGACTATAATCGTCGGTAAAGGTGATGAAGTATATTTCACCATTCCTTGTCATTTTCCTAAAAGGACCACATACATCCGAATGTATGATACCTAATAATTCTTTCGCCCTTTCATTAGTTCCACTAAAGGGCTCCTTGGTCATCTTTCCCAATAAACAAGATTCACATTCATCAAATGAATCATCACATGATTTCAAAAGACCATTCTTTTGAAGTGTATGAATACGATCCTTGTTTATGTGACCAAGGCGACAATGTCAAAGAAAAGTTTTACTCAAATCCAATTTGAGTCTTTTGGTGCTTGCTTGGTACAACGAGTTATCAATGGATACATTATCGTGAACAAATTCATAAATGCCATTAAACGGCATTGCTTTAAAATAAAAGACATCATTCATGAAAAAATAAAACCCATTGTCTACAAACTTGAAATCATAACCAAATTGTCTTAATACAGAAACAGAGATAATATTCCTAGTCAAACTAGGAGAATATAGAATGTTTTTCAAAAGAACTTCCAAACCTTTTGGAAGCTTCAAAACATAATCTCCTCGGGCTTGGACGTCAACCTTTGCTCCATTGCCCATGAAGAGATTTATATCTCCTTTCCTGAAATCATTTCTTCTTTTGAACCCCTGCAATGAATTGCATATATGAGTTCCACATCCGGTATCCAATAACCATGTGTTAGAAGAAATAATATTAAGATTAATATGGATTATGAAAGTTGTACCTGAGGTTTGCCCCGTATCCCTCTTAGCTTTCAACTCTTTGAGATAGGTTGGACAATTTCTCATCCAATGGCCTATCTCCCCACAATCAAAGCACGGATCCTCAGCGCTAACCTCTAGCTTCTTAGGTTTGGGTTCCGCCTTTGACTTTCCTTTGGACCCCTTCTTGACTTGCCCCTTACCTACGGTAACCTTTGCCTTTGGTTCCTGGTGATACCTCTTCTTCAAGCCACCCTTATTGATGGTAAGAACGGGTAAAACCATTTTACCCATGCCGGCTTCGGCTGTCTTAAGCATTGCGTGAAGCTCACCAATGCTTTTGTCCCACCGTTCATGTTGTAGTTCATGACGAATGTCTCAAACCTTTTAGTTAAGCCTCTTAGGATAAAATCCGTGGCTAACTCTTTTAAGACGGGACAGTTAAGCCGTTCAAGCCGATCAATATCGCTTTTCATCTTAAGCACATAAGATAATACGGATTGGGTTTCTTCCATATGACATGCATGAAGTGCTCAAACCATTTCGAAGCGCTCCACCCTAGCTTGAGTAAGGAACATTTCCTTATGTTGGGTGATCATGTCATACGCCCATGATTTTCGAAATCCTTTTGGATCTCAGGAATCATTGTTCCCAACATGAGGCAAGAAACTTATACCTAATCCTCGGTGTATTTTAGCCAATCCGCATAGGCATCCAAGTCATTTACGTCGGGTTCATCGGGAATAGGATCGTCTAGTATATATGAATTCTTCTCTTGCTTGAGAACAATTCTCAAGTTTCGATACCAGTCCATAAAGTTGTTAAAGTTTAGATGATCCTTATCCAGAATGGATCTAAGTGGTAGATTAGGCACATGAGGGATAATAGCGTTCTGTGGATTGTTTGCAGCCATCTATACAAGAATTTAACAAAGTTCAATGTAGTATTTTCGATATCATTAAATTTTAATCTTTAATACCCTTTAATGTCTCCAAGACAATTATTGATTAAAATCTAGAATCCAACGTTTCATTCAAATAGTAGTTAGGTGACCTTTATCCTACTATTCAAATTAACAAGGTAGTCAACGTTTGACAATTGCAACCCTTTGCAACTTCTAGTTTTATGGGATCGGTTAAACATCATATGTTTAGTTGGCATGTTTAATTCCGTCAACAACTTTGAACGCCATGTGTCGGTGACCCTATTCACATGGTTTCCAAATCAAGTCGTCCTACTTACACACACGTGTGAGTTTACACATACAAGTGGTTAGGTGACCCTCATCCCACAAGTATTGTAAAACCACCTTAAGATCACAAGTTTTCTTAAATGTGGTGACCCTATTCCACAATTCAAGTCTACAAGTGACTTAAGTGTCATATAAAAGTATGGTGTTCAACTTGTTTTAAAAGAGATTTAGTTTTCAAAATTCTAGATTGGAAAACTATATAATGTACCTTCCATTTGCATGCATTCAAATGTATGGTACCTTTGAAAACCAATTTTCAAATTCCTTTAGTTAAAACCCATTTTATTATGAAATCATTAATAGCTAATAAAACCAATTTTATAATTTAATAATTTCAAAGGAATCACTTTTATGCTACTTGTCGATTTTAATTATTAACATCCAAACATGATAAAACAATAAATATAAATCAACCACATAAGCATAAAATACAACACAAGTCCATAACCATAGCCACCTACAATGACAACACTTGTTGACAGAAACAAGTGTTCCAAAATGTCTCTCCTAAGGGACGAGAATGACACAAGGCATGTGTCGGTGAACTCCCACTTGATCCCGCATCCATATGCTTCAAGTGTCCACCTTATGTTGTGACTCTTCCACTTTATTTTGGCTTCCATTTGGGCTCCAACTTCAGCTCCTAGCTTCCCTGGGCCTCCAAGTTTGGTCTTTGGCCATTAGGCTAAAATCCCAACTTGGACTATGAAGTCCATTAAGGAAAAAAGATGTGTGTGTGAGAGAGAGTGTAGTTATTGATGTAAACAAGAAAAATGAACTCCCAATTATCTTGTTTGCATGGTCTTGGAAATAATAAGGAAAAGAGAGAGGGAGGGAGAGGTGGGGCCGGCCACATGGGTGGGTTTTCCCCCCAAAACTCAAACTCACTTTTGTATTATTTTCTTTTACCATAATATTATTTATCCAAATAAATAATATCTCTCATATATAAATTATCCATATAATTTACTTAACACATAAATGCAAATATTTAGAAAACCATTTTCCAAATAATATAAGTGTTGATATTTATTAACTAGATCATATCTAATAATAAATATCGTGGTGTTTGTCTAGCTTGTTATTGGGTATGACCCGACTTGGATCAATACGTACTAGCCACATCAACTCTAATATGTGTCTTGGGCAGATCGATTCCAACAACCTATTGTTGAAAAAACAGTTACCAATGAAACTCTGAAAGCTAATCTAAATGTCTCACAACAATCGTTTAGGAGTTTTCCTGAATTTGATACAAATTTATTTTTGTACGGACTGTCAAGGTTGGAATACAATGTGTTGAAAGAAAAAGTTGATAATCAAGAGGTTAGAATTACAATTTAATAGAGGAGAATGATATATTGAGAGATGAAAATGTATAAACCAAGAAGAGACAAGAAGAAACTAAAAGGAAAAGAAAGCTCTAGGATAATCTGTTATACGAACATATGAAATATTTTGAGATTATAGAGAAGAAACTTGGAATTAGATTAAGCTTCGAAATGGATCGTGCTTAAGCAAGCGACAAAGTCTTTGAACGTGTTTATGGTGGAGATATAGGTGTTGCTGAACGTTTATTCCGGGTTGATTACGATAATGAGAAGAGTTCTGATAAAGGAAAGTCTAAAGTTGAAAAACCAATCATTGTTGATGATTTAACTCAAGGAGATGTCTCTGTTTAGACTGGGGGTCTAGTCAGATGGGAATCCTGGTGGATGAACCTGTGGTTGATAGTGCACCAACAGTAGTAGTACCTGTTGAACCTACTATTGAGGAAACCAAGGTAGTAGAGGAAAAAAAAGAAGAAGAAGAAAAGTTAGATTTTTGTGACTCATCTGATGATTTTTCTGATCTTGATGATGATGAAAACTCGCAAGGCGGTGCTAGTGCCTTGACGGGGAAACTCGATAAGAAGTTTGAAATCGTTGGTGGTAATGTTCAAACTGATGAACCTCCACCGGAGCCTGAATCTAAGGATGCTTCCATGGAAAAATCGTTGGAGGAATTGGAAGATATTGACATATTTTTCTGATCCTTCAAGATTTAGAGTATCAAATACGGAGGACGAATTGGAAGAAGGAGAGAAACCGATTGAAATATGTGAGCTTGAAAAAATGTTAGACGTATCAGTTGATGATATAACATTCGATTTTAAAAAAGAAATATCTGAGGCAATTATTAACGAAGACTGGTTGAATGATGATGTTGTATTTGATGAAGGACCAGCATCGTTTAAGTATGTTGGAGAACCAGAGGAATTTAATGCCTTTGATGAGGTATTTGATGAAGAGTTGGAAATGGAGCTGGATCCTTCTAAACAACTTAAGAAATTTACAAAGGAGGAAATGAAGGGTTGGTATTCTGACTATACTGTTGAGCCAAAGAAAGTATACTTAAACCCGATGGGATATTACAAGAAAACTCATAAAGATGTAGCATTGGGAAAATGTATATGTATAGCATACTTGAGTAAACCGGAAGAAAGCTATACGAAGATTATTTGGGGTTTAATACTTCAATAATTTGATGGAGCTCAAATCGTTACCATGGTTTGATATGTACAACATTTGCACACATTACAACTTACAATACAAACCAAAGAAGGTCCGGTTAAGGAAATCTGGGAGGTCATGTTGAATGAAGTTAAGAGAGGATTTAAAAAGTGGGTACCTCAGGTTCCTTGAATTTTCATGTCAAGATCTCAGAAAGAATCCTGAAGGAGATTAGATTCGCATATTGAGATACTTTCGACCAGATTCTTTACGAGTCATACCTTTATACCCAATGGAACAGCATTTTTATCCTTACTTCCTTTGTCAATCGTACTTGTCGTTAGCAGGTGAAGCTAGTATCTATCTGGATTGTGGAGATAAGAAATATGATGTAATACGGGTTTATGAGCCAATGTGGCTGGTTAATTGCTCACAGGAAGACATTGAAGTGTTACATTCGAGCAGGATACAACATTCGGACGTCAAAGTTAAAACTCAAGAAAATTAGTTCCAGAAGGTAGTTGATTTATGTTTCGAGAAAAATATAAATTCTGGACGTCCTTCAGAAACAAATTTGAGAGATTGTGTCATATTTTGTAATCAATTGTTGAAAAACATATCACTTGTACTCTCTGACATTGTTATATTCCAGAATGATAATTACTTTGAGTTGATATGTGTTTGATTCCTTTGTTATTTGTTTCCACCTTATAGCTAAGTAAAGTGACATAACGTATTCGTTCTGTATCGTATTGCACTTACATGTATACGATGACATCATATACTCTGGTAACCGGTCTTTCACATAACGCCCCTAAAACATAAAAACGGTAAAAATGGGGATGTGAATTACTCACCTTATAGAGTAAAATAAGTGAATATGTGACGGTTGAGCTCCTCGGATACGTCAACAAGGGTTCCTAGTTGTTAAATATAATATTAATTAAATATAAACGACATATTAACAAGACCGTCAACGAAAGTTAGGATTCGATCTGGTTTTAAGTATTGTGGTAAATTAAAATATTATAAATCTTATTATTATTTTTATTATTATTATTATTATTATTATTATTATTATTATTATTATTAATATTTTTACTATTATTATTATTGTTATTATTATGTTTATTATTATTATTATTATTATTGTTATTATTATTATTATTATTATGTATTTATGATTGGATGAATAACATAAGTATTACCTTTTGATAAACAAATAAAAGGTAGTATAATACATTTATATTAACGGGAAGAGTTAACAAAACATTTATATTTAACCTCTAAGATAGTTCGGTTCGTTAAGAGAACGGTAAAAATATTATTATTATATTTGTTACATGTAAGACACACACACACACACACACACACATACACACACATATTGAAAGGTTAATAAAAGTCCAAAGACAAGAAGACAACAAGCCCGGAGGAACGATTTCTTAAAAACAACGTCTGTTTAACATTTGAAACACGAAATAATGACAAAATTTTCTATAAGAGAGGAAGCTTCCGGTTATCATTGCATCTGCGTTGACCGAGGTCGAGAAGAAGAAGTTTTGAGGGTGCTACGAGAGCACAAGGAGGCTATTGCTTGGAAGATTATCGACATCAAGGTTATCAACCCGAAGTTTTGCACTCATAAAATCCTCGTGGAGGAAAATTTCAAAACTGTTGTCCAGCCGCAATGGCGGCTTAATTCGAAAATGCAAGAGGTCGTAAAGAAGGATATCATTAACTCCTTGATGCGGGGATCATTTTCCCCATTTCTGATAGTGCTTGGGTGAGTCCAGTCCAAGTGGTTCCTAAAAAGGGTGGCATGACTGTCGTCACCAACGAGAGGATGGCGAGTCTGCATCGACTATCGCCGACTGAATGATGCCACTAGGAAAGACCACTTTCCTCTCCCATTCATTGATCAAATGTTAGAGCGTTTAGAAGGTCAGCAGTACAACTGCTTCCTAGATGGTTTCTCCGGGTACTTCCAGGTTCCGATAGCTCCCGACAACCAGGAGAAAACCACTTTCACCTGCCCTTACGGAATGTTTGCTTACAAACGTATTCCGTTCGGACTTTGTAACGCTCCGGCCACATTCCAGAGGTGTATGGTGGCCATTTTCCATGATATGATCGAGGACTCCTTGGATGTGTTCATGGACGATTTTTCCGTATTTGGGAGTTCCTTCGATCGTTGTTTATCAAATCTCGAGAGGATGATTTCTCGCTGCGTTGACACCAACCTAGTCCTTAACTGGGAAAAATGTCATTTCATGGTTTGCGGGGATAGAGGTTGACCGGGCAAAGGTCGAGACCATTTCTAATCTTCCCCTGCCTACTTCTGTGAGATCAATTCGTAGCTTTCTAGGTCATGTCAGGTTCTACCGCCGGTTCATCAAAGATTTTTTGAAAATCGCGAGACCCATGACCAAACTTTTGGAGAAGGATGCTCCATTTGTTTTTTCTGAACAGTGTATCGAGGCGTTTGATCTTCTAAAAGACAAACTCGTTAACGCCCCAATCATGGTTGCTCCCGACTGGTCGTTACCATTCGAGTTGATGTGTGACGCGAGGGACTTCGCAGTCGGAGCGGTTCTTGGATAACAGAAGGATAAACATTTCCATTCGATCTACTACGCGAGCCGGACCTTAAATGGCGTACTGTAAAGCTATACTACCACCGAAAAAGTGCTTTTGGCTGTGGTGTTCGCTTTCGACAAATTTAGGTCCTATCTAGTTTTGTCCAAAATGATTGTTTATACGGATCATGCCGCTATTAGATATCTTTTCAGCAAGCAGGATGCTAAGCCTCGTCTTATCCGATGGATCCTGTTGCTTCAAGAGTTAGATATAGAGATCCGAGATAAAAAGGGGGCCGAGAATGTGGCAGCTGATCATCTTTCACGTCTAGAGGGAGTTGATTTAGGAGATTCGGGAGTTAGGATCGACGATCGTTTTCCGACGGAGAGTCTGAAGTTTGTTACTGCACAAGAGGAAGGTTTTCCATGGTTTGCTGATTTTGCGAACTATCTTACTGACGGATACCTCCCAAAGATACGTTACCAGCAAAAGAAGAAATTCTTTGCTGACATCAAATTTTACCTTTGGGACGATCCATATCTTTTCCGCATTGGTGCTTATCAGCTTATTAGAAGGTGTGTAGATGTCAAGGAAGGATGGCAAATTTTGAGCCATTGTCATGTGGGACCGACTGGAGGTTACCACGGTGTGAGTTCTACGGCAAAGAAATTCTTTGATTCTGGTTTTTACTGGCCGTCTATCTTTAATGATGCTTATCTGTTCGTTAAGAGTTGTGATCGTTGCCAGCGTGTCGGCAACATTTCTTCGCGAAACGAAATGCCCCAGAATGTCATTCAAGTTTGTGAGGTTTTTGATATTTGGGGTATTGATTTCATGGACCGTTTCCATCTTCGCGTGGAAACAAATATATACTCGTGGCCGTCGATTACGTGTCTAAGTGGGTTGAGGCCAAAGCTCTACCCACCAATGATGCCCGAGCGGTAGTCCGTTTTAAAAAAAGTCTATTTGCTCGTTTTGGAGTCCCGAAAGCCTTGATCAGTGATCGAGGTACTCACTTTTGCAAATCGCAGATGGATAAGGCGTTGAAGCGTTATGGGGTCACCCATCGGCTTGCGACCGCCTACCACCCACAGAATAGTGGGCAGGTAGAAGTGAGTAATCGGGGAATCAAACGTATTCTCGAGAAAACGGTTGGTTCAAATCGTCGGGATTGGTCCGAAAAATTAGATGACGCTCTGTGGGCCTCCCGTACAGCCTACAAGACTCAGACTGGTTCCACACCATTTCAGATGATTTATGGAAGGCCTGTCATCTTCCTGTTGAATTGGAACACCGCGCTTCTTGAGCCCTCGCAGAGGGTAATATTTTCCAACAATTACACGAATTAGAGGAGCTCCGGGATCACGCATACGCACAATCAATTCGGTATAAGGAGCATACAAAGGAACTGCATGACAGGAAATTGAAGGGTAATAAGCAGTTTAATTGTGGTGATAAGGTTTTACTGTATAACTCACGGTTAAGGTTATTACAGGGAAAGTTGAAATCCCGATGGTCGGGACCGTTCACGGTCACTGAGGTTTTCCCGTATAGCACGATTGAGATTCAAGATCGAAGCGGGAAGTGTAAGGTGAACGGCCATAGATTGAAGCACTACATTGGAGAGCCGATAACTGATCAGACACTCGAGGTGTTCTACCTTGACTCATTCACCGAGGAATAGGCGTGATGGATGCATCACTCGGGAGACAGCCCGAGTTGTAGAGTTTGTATTATGATTCTCTTTATTATCTATTTTTATTTGTTTTATTTTTATTTATATTTATAAAAACATAAAAAAAAATCAAAAACACAAAAATATGTTTATTTTTTATGTTTTTGTTTTTTGTTTTGTACGCCGCTACATGCAAGCGAGTTTGAGTTTTTACAGGTATTATTATGCGCATGGTAGCTCTGATGGCGTTTTGGAACTGGTTCACCCGAGGTTGCGGCCGCGAATGAAATGCTATACGGTCGTTCGTTCGAGTCATACACAGCTGATGAAGAATCTGCACCTAAACCAGGGGAGTAACCCGTTCTCTATTTTAATTTCTGTTCTTTCAAGTTTTAATTTTATGCTTTACGTTTTATTTTTATTTTATTTCTTTTCCTTGTTCTCATCGAGGACGATTTCGTTCTAAGTGTGGGGATGGGAATTTATTTTACTTAGTTGTAGAAAAAAATTAAAAAATAAAAAGTTTTCACTTCTTTTTCGTTTTCGTACGTTGTTTAAGTTAAAAAAAATGTCCCTTGTTTTTAGTTTCTTTTGCATTAAAGTGGGAGATGATGATATTTATCGAAAATCGGTTTTTCAAACTACTAATAATATGAGATAAATAAAAGAAAACGCACTTAACTTGGGATTTATCGGTAGGCTCAGCCTTGAATGAAAGGGCAAATTTGTTAAAACGGTTAAACGGAAATCTTTTGTGGGTAAAGCATTTTGTCCGTGGAAAATAAGCAATGAAAGGTCGGGCCATACTCAAGCCTCAAATTTTGGTATGAAAAAGTGAAAGTATCATGAGTTTTAAAAATTTGAATACGTTATAATATGATGCTTGGGTAGGTTTAACGTTAGAGTATGCCGTGTAGCCTGTGATATAAATCTTAAACTGCTAGTTTAGTGTTTTACACCTCATTGGCGTATGGTTTTATAACCTTAAATCCTGTATTGATGGGATGCTTCGGGTCCGGAGACCGTGGGTCTGTATGCAATCTATTTATCTGGGTATTCACAATTCCTAAATGGGGTTGTGGATATTTAAAATAAAACCAAAGAGCAAACCCTTATAAGTCTATACACATGATCACAAAAAGTACAAAAGTACAAATACACTACAGACTTGATCATCCACGCTGTTAGCCATGTGGGGTCCCCTTGCTCGCATCTCATTACCATTAAGAAACGGACCACAAGGGACACGCTACTTGTAAGCCCTACAGATTTGGGGTATTGCTATATAACGGGGGTATGTCATGTTGTGGGGAACACTAGCTATTAATAAATTGAACCTTAATCGTATCTAATGGCTGCTTGGTAGACTTTGATGCGTAAGCTTAGGTGGATAAACTATACCCTTGATCGTCTTAACTATTCATATATATTGAGCGAACCTTAGGTGTATCATCCTTTAGAACCGATGTCGTGAGAGTTTTCAATCCATTGTCTTGTCATCTCCTTCAATATGATTCTTACCTGGGTAGACGTTTTTATCACTGCAGTCAAAGTTTCCGAAGTTTAGTCAAAAGTTTTCACTTAGTTAAGTTAAGTAGTTAAATCAAATAAAAAAAATCAATTAAATATTCTGGTGAGTCTTGGTTAGATTTTAGTGATTATAAACGTTTTCACGTGTCTTCGAGTTCGATATCCGGATTTTCCTTATCTGTGCTATACGCGACCGGTACACTTGCCGTTTGTGTGAACTAGGATAGATAGTTTCGTTCTTAAAGCTTAGTTGCGACTTGTGTTTTATTTATATATATATTTATATATATTTTTGCACATCAAGTTTTTGGCGCCGCTGCCGGGGACACGGTTTGAGGCTTATTAAGAACGACTCGAGTTAGGACTTGCCTTGTTTCCTACTTGTTTTTCTTATTTGTTTTCTTTGTTAGTTTAAAATAGTTTACCTAATTATAGTTTCTTTTATTTATTTTAATAGTTGTATGCGACGTACTCGATCTCTAGGACCACCAGAAGTTGAAGGATTTCCCGAACCAGAGAGAGAACTTTTTGAGAGACGTCGTACAAAACCGTCTTCCAGTTCATCTACATCCGTCGGTAATACGTTCTCTTCAGCTACTTTTTCTGAACCCGTCATTAGGTATAGGATTATGGGCGACGTGAATCCACCACCGAGGAGGACAGTTGTAGACTGGGCCCGTCCGGTCGATGCTGGCGCGAGATCCAGCATTGCTCCACCAGCTATAGGAGTTCAAAAGACTTGGCAGATTCCATCTAACTTTCTGAACAAGATTGCTCATCTGCTCAATTTCACGGGTTACTCCATGAGAACCCACATGCTCATATCACTCGCATCACACGAATTTGCGACACGTTTCATCTTGCCAGCGTATCCGAAGACGCCATAAAACTCCGAATCTTTCCATTCTCACTCGTTGATCATGCGATTTTGTGGCTAAGGCCGCTCGTTTGCGTAACCAAATTCATTCTTTCTAGATGGAGGACACCGAGAGCTTCTACGAGGCTTGGGAAAGGTTAAAAAATCTACTTGCGTTATGTCCAAACCATGGCCTACAAGACTGGGCGGTTGTTGAGAAGTTCTACAACGGAGTGACGTACGCAACTCAGAGTATGCTCGACACAGCTGCAGGAGGTAACCTACTGACAACGAAGGATACGGATGAGTGCATTGCCTTGTTTAACGGTTTAGCCATGAGTAGATACCAGCGACCACCAGTTAAGAGTACCAAAACCGTCGATTCCCTATCACGCGGCATGCATTCGGTCGACACGAGCTCCGCACTTGCGGCACAAGTTGAAGCGTTAGCAAAGATCGTGAAGGACTTGCAGGTGAAAAGTAAGTTATGCGAGATCTGTAGAGGGGGACATGACACTGTTCAGTGCCCCGTAGGTTTCCAGGAGGAGGCAGTAGACTTCTTTAATAATCCAAACCGAAATCAACATTCTTTCAAATATTATAATTCGGGGTGGAGAGGTAACCAAAATTCCAACTGGAGGAACGGAAATCAGTCTGGCTTCCAACAACGTCAGAGCCTATTCCAAGATTCCGTTGGGGGAACGACTAGTGGGGAGAAGAAGCCCATGTTAGAGGAGATGATGGCACAGCAGACACAGATGCTGTCGAGAGGACTCCCGTCACAAAGAAACTCAAGAGAAATTCCGGGAGCACGAGTCATTCATGAGAATTCAAGGAGCGTCAATTCAAAATCTTGAGCGTTTGATAGGAAAGA
Source organism: Bidens hawaiensis (assembly GCF_021521415.1). NCBI lineage: Eukaryota > Viridiplantae > Streptophyta > Magnoliopsida > Asterales > Asteraceae > Bidens > Bidens hawaiensis. The sequence goes on along the minus strand of NW_027495613.1, from coordinate 74,677 downwards.
TAGCAAGTCGTCTAAATGAGAGGTCGCCAGGTACACTTCCAAATAACACTGAACAAAATCCGAAGGCGTTCGCGAAAGCTGTGATGACAAGGAGCGGTGCAGGGGCACGTAGCGAGCCCGTGATTCAAGAGGCGACGAGAGGACTAGTTAACGAGCCTGCGGTAGATGTAGAGGAGCAGGTAGACGAGGAGATTCAGTTGGAGTCTCCACCGGCCAAGGTGCATCAGAGGCACAGCCCCGGACGTTCAGCAAAGGCCGAGAAACAACCATTACCCAGAACACCACCGAGAGTCTACAAACCTAGACTCCCATATCCCGGGAGAGTCCATTGGGATAGAGAAGAGGAGCAGAACTCCAAATTTCTTGATCTTCTGAAGCAACTTCATCTTAATATTCCTTTCCTTGAGGCACTAGGATGATCTGTTATACGAACATATGAAATATTTTGAGATTATAGAGAAGAAACTTGGAATTAGATTAAACTCTGAAATGGATCGTGCTTAAGCAAGCGACAAAGTCTTTGAACGTGTTTATGGTGGAGATATAGGTGTTGCTGAACGTTTATTCAAGGTTGATTACTATAATGAGAAGAGTTCTGATAAAGGAAAGTCTAAAGTTGAAGAACCAATCATTGTTGATGATTTAACTCAAGGAGATGTCTCTGTTTAGGCTGGGGGTCTACTCAGATGGGAATCCTGGTGGATGAACCTGTGGTTGATAGTGCACCAAGAGTAGTAGTACCTGTTGAACCTACTATTGAGGAAACCAAGGTAGTAGAGGAAAAAAAAGAAGAAGAGGAAAAGTTAGATTTTGGTGACTCATCTGATGATTTTTCTGATCTTGATGATGATGAAAACTCGCAAGGCGGTGCTTGTGCCTTGACGGGAAAACTCGATAAGAAGTTTGAAATCGTTGGTGGTAATGTTCAAACTGATGAACCTCCATCGGAGTCTGAATCTAAGGATGCTTCCATGGAAAAATCGTTGGAGGAATTGGAAGATATTGACATATTTTTCTGATCCTTCAAGATTTAGAGTATCAAATACCGAGGACGAATTGGAAGAAGGAGAGAAACCGATTGAAATATTTGAGCTTGAAAAAATGTTAGACGTATCAGTTGATGATCTAACATTCGATTTTAAAAAAGAAATATCTGAGGCAATTATTAACGAAGACTGGTTGAATGATGATGTTATATTTGATGAAGGACCAGCATCGGTTAAGTATGTTGGAGAACCAGAGGAATTTAATGTCTTTGATGAGGTATTTGATGAAGAGTTGGAAATGGAGCTGGATCCTTCTAAACAACTTAAGAAATTTACAAAGGAGGAAATGAAGGGTTGGTATTCTGACTATACTGTTGAGCCAAAGAAAGTATACTTAAACTCGATGGGATATTACAAGAAAACTCATAAAGATGTAGCATTGGGAAAATGTATATGTATAGCATACTTGAGTAAACCGGAAGAAAGCTATACGAAGATTATTTGGGGTTCAATACTTCAATAATTTGATGGAGCTCAAATCGTTACCATGGTTTGATATGTTCAACATTTGCACACATTACAACTTGCAATACAAACCAAAGAAGGTCCGGTTAAGGAAATCTGGGAGGTCATGTTGAATGAAGCTAAGAGAGGATTTAAGAAGTGGGTACCTCAGGTTCCTTGAATTTTCATGTCAAGATCTCAGAAAGAATCCTGAAGGAGAATAGATTCGCATATTGAGATACTCTCGACCAGATTCTTTACGAGTCATACCTTTATACCCAATGGAACAGCATTTTTATCCTTACTTCCTTTGTCAATCGTACTTGTCGTTAGCAGGTGAAGCTAGTATCTATCTGGATCGTGGAGATAAGAAATATGATGTAATACGGGTTTATGATCCAATGTGGCTGGTTAATTGCTCACATGAAGAAATTGAAGTGTTACATTCGAGCAGGATACAACATTCGGACGTCAAAGTTAAAACTCAAGAAAATTAGTTCCAGAAGGTAGTTGATTTATGTTTCGATAAAAATATAAATTCTGGTCGTGCTTCAGAAACAAATTTGAGAGAGGTAAGTGAGAACAAGATCGTATTGAGACGGAGTTTGAGACAGAACGTCAGGAGAGATCTACGGGCTTCATGGAATCGTTTTTCAATAAATGCCATGCCGAGTACCTTGTCCATCATCACAAACAAAGAATCTGTCGTCGAAGAGTCAAGAAAAGCATATCGGAAGAAGTATTTTGGCATGGATTAAATTCGCAAGTACCTAGCACTATCCAAGGGGGAGTTTGTTAATGCAAGATGTCTAATGTTATGTCTTGTAATGTTATACGAGTTGAAATTGTCAAAATAGTTTGTTAAGGGCGTATAAGTCATTATTACCAGCGCATAAGACTTAAATAGTTTGTTAAGGGCGTATAAGTCTTATACACTATAATACTTACACACCCATTGGCTATCTTGTATATATATGCTAGATTGTGTCATATTTTGTAATCAATTGTTGAAAAACATATCACTTGTACTCTCTGACATTGTTATATTCCAGAATGATAATTACTTTGAGTTGATATGTGTTTGATTCCTTTGTTATTTGTTTCCACCTTATAGCTTAGTAAAGTGACACAACGTATTCGTTCTGTATCGTATTGCACTTACATGTATACGATGACATCATATACTCTGGTAACCGGTCTTTCACATAACGCCCCTAAAACATAAAAACGGTAAAAATGGGGATGTGAATTACTCACCTTATAGAGTAAAATAAGTGAATATGTGACGGTTGAGCTCCTCGGATACGTCAACAAGGGTTCCTAGTTGTTAAATATAATATTAATTAAATATAAACGACATATTAACAAGACCGTCAACGAAAGTTAGGATTCGATCTGGTTTTAAGTATTGTGGTAAATTAAAATATTATAAATCTTATTATTATTGGTGTTATTATTATTATTAATATTATTACTATTATTATTATTGTTATTATTATGTTTATTATTATTATTATTATTATTATTATTATTATTATTATTATTATTATTATTATTATTATTATTATTATTATGTATTTATGATTGGATGAATAACATAAGTATTACCTTTTGATAGACAAATAAAAGGTAGTATAATACATTTATATTAACGGGAAGAGTTATCAAAACATTTATATTTAACCTCTAAGATAGTTTGGTTCGTTAAGCGAATGGTAAAAATATTATTATTATATTTGTTACAAGTAAGACACACACACACACACACACACATATATATATATATATATATATATATATTGAAAGGTTAATAAAAGTCCAAAAACAAGAAGACAACAAGCCCGGAGGATCGATTTCTTAAAAACAACGTCTATTTAACATTTGAAACACGAAATAATGACAAAATTTTCAATAAAATAAAATAAAAACCATAACCGGGACCGGGACCGGGACTGAAACACGAAACAACGTCTACAAGTTCTTTGTTAACTGTCAATTATTCATCATTTACTATGATTAGAGTGACGGTAGGCTCGTGTTTTTGTTAATAACTGGTTTGGAAAGATCAAATTTCATTGATATTCTATGAATTAAGGGTCAAGAAAGGTGGGGTGTATGGCTGCCGACGGTAATGATGAAGATGGGGGAAAAATATTTTGGTTAATTCTCGCAGATAGGTCCTTAAATTTGGGGGTTGGGTACACAAGTGGGTAAAAATTAAAGGGGGTATTATTGCATTCTAATAATTGTTAACAATTAATTTAAATTAAAATAAAACAAAATATTACTAACAAACGCGGGATCTTTATTGATAAATTACCCGAATACGAATCGGGTCGGGTAATGATAACAAAAACAAGAAACGGAAAACCCGAAATGTTACATCATTCACTACTATGGGAAATTTCGTCCCAAAATTAGAGATAAAGCCATAACGAAGAGGTGCCGGTACTTGGTCATCATTTGGTCTTCAACTCCTAGGTGAACTCGGGAACAAGTTTAGACTCCCAATGAACTTTGACATGAGGAATACGACTACGCTTGGCCTCTTTTTCCATATGATCCATGATCTCAACAGGTCTCTCGATAGCGGGCATAGATTCATCAATTTGTATTTCGTCAAGGGGTATGAGCAGATTCCCCTCGTCTAAGCACTTCTTGGGATTGGAAATGTGGTAAGTTGAATGAACATTAGAGAGCTCTTCGGGGAGATTCAGACGATACCAACTCTGCCAACCCTTTCAACGATCTCAAACTGGCCAATGAAGCGAGGAGATAACTAATTTCTTTTACCAAAGCGAACTACCCCTTTCCAGGGAGATAATTTAAGGAGAACTCGATCCCCAACATTTATCTCGAGAAGTTTACGGCGCTTATCGGCGTAGCTCTATTGAAGGCTACGATCGGAAGTTTATTGAACAAGTTCGGGACCATTGATTTATGATTCACCAATCTCGTTCCAACAAATTGGGGAACGGGATTTCGACCATAAAGAGCTTCAAAGGGTGCCATGCCAATACTAGTGTGAAAACTGCTATTGTAGGAAAACTCCACAAGTGGTAAATGAGTATCCCAATTTCCACCAAAACCTAGTATGCAAGAGCGGAACATATCTTCAAGAGTTTGAATTTTTCTATCAGAATGACCATCAGTTTACGGGTGATAAGCAGTGCTTAGGTCAACACGTATACTCAAAACGGTTTGCAACGAATTCCAAAAATGAGATGTAAACCGACCATCACGATCGGAGATAATGCTTAAAGGCGTTCCATGGCGGTAGTTATTGTTCTTGACATAGATTCGGGCTAATTCCCTTACGGAGGACTTTTCTCGGAAAGGTATGAAGTTAGCTGACTTGGTCTACCGATCAACAATCACCGAAATTCTGTCATTGCGGCTTTAAGTATTGGGGAGTTTAGTAACAAAATTCATGGCTATGTCTTCCTATTTCCAGGGATCTGAGGTTGCTTGAGCAAACCAAATGGCTTTTGACGCTCGGCTTTAACCTTAGCACAATTCAGGAATTTGGATACATATATCGCGATATCTTTCTTTATTCTCAGCCACCAAAACATGGAGCGAAGATCAGCATATATTTTATCCGCACCGGGATGAATAGAGTATCTTGACTTATAAGCATCATCAAGAAAGAACATGCGAAGACTGTCACGATCGGGACCCATAAACGTTCCAAATAGTAGAGTAAATCGTTACGCTTGGTTTCAAGTTGGAGTTCGGCGCCACACGACATCTCGTCGTATAAGTTACCCCCGTTGACAGAGACATGTTGTGCGTAAAAGATTTCGGTATTGAAGGTCAGATTGGATGGTGACACAATGGAGCCGAGGCATCCTAGATGATAAACCGCATACAGACCCATAGTCTTGGGACCCGAAGCATCCCATCAATACAAGATTTTATGGTTATGAAACCATACGCCAATGAAATGTAAAACACTAAAGCTATACAGTTTAAGAATTATATCACCGGCTACTTGCCATACTCTATCGTTAAACCTACCCAAGCATTTTATGATAACGTATTCAATATTAAAATTTATTATATTTTCACATTTCATACCAAAAATTGAGACTTGAGTATGGCCCGACCTTTCATTATTTATTTTTCACCGACAAAACGCTTTACCTACTAGAGATTTACGTTACTCATTTATCAAATTGTCCTTTCATTCTCAAGGTTAAGCCTACCGACACATCCCAACTTAAGTATGTTTTCTTCTATATCATCTCATATTATTAGTATTTTGAAAAACCAATTTCCGATACGTATCATCATCTCCCACTTACACACAGAAAACTAAATTCAAAAGGCATTTTTCAAAACTTTTACAACTTTTTTTTTGAATAAAACCCATATCAAATTTAGTTAAAAACTTGTGTCCCATCCCCACACTTAATTTTGCATTGTCCCCAATGCAGGAATGGAAACACGACTCAATAAAATGAAAAACAAAAGCCTAAAAATTTTAAAAGTAAAAACAAGAACCTAAAAAAATAAATAAAAAACATAAAAATTAAAAAACAAAGTACAATGGAAAAGACTTAGCTGGTTATATGCAAGACTGTCAATGATGTCTGTTTTCATGAATGCCCTCCAACTACGAACGTGCTCAACAAGCAGTACCTCCTTCTCTCACATACAAACGTAAACGAAAAAAAATCAACAAATCGTATCTAATAATATATCTTATCAAACTGATAGATATTATTCATTAAAAGTTTTCATCAAAACAACCAATATATAAAAGATGAATAATCAGCAGCAAATAAATAAATATAAATTATACGACTCTACTGCTAATTCATTGGGTATCGTCTCTCTAGATCACTCAATCTTTTTTCAACCTAGCAAAACTTAAAAAGCAAACAAACAAAGAACTGGAACACCATCTTCTCGTAAATTCCTCTCTCCATGATTATAGTGATTCCTTGAAACGACTCAACGACAAAAAACAAAACTACGAAAAACTATTTTTAGTGACTCTACAAACTCTACACTTAAGTTTCACTAAAGACCGCATGCTATGTGAATCACGTGGCTGTGCGAGTGGGGCTGCCTCCGCCTCGGTAGAACTCCAGTGCCCTCAAAGATACAAAATCACGATCCGACAATTCATCAATCCTACTTTTCTTCTTTTAACTCCACGAACCTTCTCAAACTTTAGCTTACCATCAGCACTTTCTCTATTACACTTCACTATCACTCGAGAACGAGAAACCTCTCGCTCCTTCCCCACACAAACTCTGTTCGAACAAAAATCATCAAGATGTGTATCCATTCCAGAGATAAATGATTAAATGAGTAAACTAGATGATATGGATCAATGAGACTGTCTTGACCGCTCGGATATTTCATGGATTTAGCCATAAAAGTGGCACTATAAGAGTGATCTTTCCTTAAAAAAATGTCAATGACTGCCCTTGCAGTACATAAGAACGGATGACCCAAATGATAGGAACTCTTTCGTCGGCCTCCATATCCGAGACAACAAAATTTGTGTGAAAAACAAAATTATCGACCTTAACAAGCAAGTTCTCCACGACACCTTAGGATACTTAAGGGAATGATCGGCTAAAGACAACATCATACGTGTAAGGGTGAGCTCTCCTCGGCCTAGCTTTTCATATATAGAATATAGCAAGAGGTTTATGCTAACTCCTAGATCTGCCAATGCTTGACATGTCGTGTCCCTTCCGAAAAGGCAAGGAATGGTGAAAATGTCGTGGTCGGGTAATTTCTATGGTAACCTATTAAGAACTATCGCATAACACTCTCCGTTCAGTGGAACAGTCGAAAGCTCCTCCAACTTATAGTTTCTTTTAAGAAGATCCTTCAAAAACTTGGCATATTTAGGCATATGCTAGAGGGCCTTGATGAACGGTTGGTTAATCTTCAACTGGCTAAACATATCAAGAAACAGTCCCGTATTCTCTTGTATACTTTTGATTTTGAAGGCGAGCGAGAAACGGGACACGAGCTTGATCAATAAGCGATGATGGTCTAACCTCTCTCAGTTTCTTCTCTGAACTTCCTTCCGCTCTAGGATCACTGGTTTGTGAAAAAATTGTTTGACCTTGCCTAGGTTGCACCCTCCCAGGTGCCTCCATCTCTATCTCCTCATTTACAAACGCATCTTTCCTATCTTTCTCAACCTCTCTACTAACTAGCTCCGGACCAAAAACCCTACCACTATGATTGGAGATGGATTTCAATTAAGCAGCCGGATTAGTTTGAGGAGTACCTGAAAATTGACCCAGGAGTCTCTCTTTTAAAAGACAAGCAATATCTCCAATGGACCTGTGAAGATCAAGTAATGATGATTGTTGACTCTTAAAAAGTTGGTCGTGCTCAGCAAACCTCTTCTGTTTAGCTTGATCTCTCTCCAGGATCTGCTTTATCATATCTTCTAATCGTCCCATTTCACCACTCGAGTCTTGTCCACTATTTTGAACATTAGTACCATTAATATTATTATTAAAATACTGAACTTTGTTTTGATTATAAGCATTTTGAAAACCAGGCAGTGCACCGGACGGACGCCAAATGGAATTGTTCAGATTTAGGTTATTGTAGGTGTTCCAATTCTGATTGTTGTTGTTACAAGTATTGGAAAACTTGTTCTGGCCAACAACAAAATCTACCTCTTAATTCATAAAAGCACTCCAATGTACCATGACCACCCCTGAATAATTCACACTTATCAACATTGGCCTTGAGCTCTTTCACCACTTTAGTCAGACTTTCCAATGCAGCAGTTACACTAGCGTCCAGATTAAGTTGGTGCAAGCCTTAAGCAAATGAGGGTGAACTAGCGACGGGAATTGAAATCCTGTGACGTGGCCTTTTGGCATATTCTGATTGACCAAAATTTCAAACATCTCATTACACTCTATGACATTCTTCTTATCCATCAGATTTCCACCCGCAGTAGTGTCGAAACGAGTTTGTGTTTCATGGTGTGAGTCCTATCTGTTAACAATGAGATAATAAATTCTGAAAACGCTCTCAAGCATGAAGGTTAGATGCTTTAGCAGGCGGGAAGTACTTCTTGATGAATGTTGAACGAAGTGCCTCCCAATTAGTGAATGTTCCTGCTGGTTGCATGTCGAGCCAAAGAGTTGCCCATCTTGTAAGTAAAAATGGAAATAAATGTAAGAAAATAGCATCTTCATTAGCACCTTGAAAATTAAAAGTTTTAAGAACGCGGCTGAGCCAGTTAATGTTTGCTGGTGCATCTTCTTCATCACGCCCATGTAATTGATTAGCTTGGTTGAGAGAATTCAAGGCGTATAACGGAATTTGCCATGACTTCGGGTTGTCGATCTCTGGAATAATGCAGAACGAATGGTTTATGGTGGAACCATCGAAAGGTTGTGCGGCAACTATTTTGTTGTCAGCCATTTGAACGTCTGGTAAACTTTTAGTTCTTTACGGCGGTGAAATTTGCGGTGATGATTTCGGTGTAGAATCAGACTTCAGCGGAGAAAGTCCAAAATTATCCATCAGTGTTCCTTACGAACAAAGATGTGGCATATACCTGAAGAATGCAAAAGACCAAGTAAGTAGACTCAAAAACATAAAAATAAAAACAAAAATAAACTAAAACTCAAATTAGACTACTACGACTTAAACGAAAATAAAAAAAATGCACGTATGTAGCAAGTAAGGCTAATCGAAGCTAATAACGCAATCGCAAAGAGTCCCGGAAACTGTGCCAAAAACATGATGTGCTAGAGGTAGTCAAATAACTATTAACTAAAATTACCTTATACTAGACACTAAGTAATACTCGAGACTCCTTAAAACACGACTAAACTACTGACCGGTAAGTGAACCGATTGACTCTAGTACAGCTAAGTATGTCCGCATATCGAACCCACGATACTTTTTAAATTACATATATTAACTAATTAAACTCAACCAACCGACACAACAATTTATTTTATAATTATTAAAAAGGGGGATTTTAATTTTATTAATATTAAACTAAATAAAACAACCAATTAAGAAAAAAAAATAATAAAACACAAGACAATTTATTTCAACTGATTCAGATGGTAATGAAAAATCACCTAGGCTGGAATCCCCAAAGTTCACGTTATCAAATAGATGGAAAATAATAATTATGGAACTTGGATCATAATATAGACACTTAAAAGAAAACTCAAACATGACCCCTGACCCTTCTCAAGAACATACCTATGGGTTTCCAATAAGTTAGACACACCAGTTTATAAATTAAACTCCCTTACGGTTATCTAATTAATTATGAAAGAGTACCTTTGTAGTGAAATCCTACCTTACAGTGCGGAAATCAAAGGTAATTTGACAAACTTAATTGACTCACTAGATAATATTAATTAATCATACCTAGACGGACTCCTTACGAAGAACTAAATTTAGCAATCTTAATCAACAAAGATTTAAAATTAACCTATCATATTACAGCTTTCTAGGTTAGTTGCACACTTTTATCTGTCTGACTATTAATATTTTTCCTATGGTCTTATTCGAATTCAATCATAAACTAGTCAAAAACACACAGTAGATGACCTAACAAATTCCTATCATACGAAACAATCACCAATGATTAGGTGAAATAATAAAACTAGGATAAGCAAAACCAAGTGCACATACGCATCAATCAAATAAAATCAAATAGTTTACCAAATTATAAAACCATAATAGAAAGAAACAATCCAACTAAATCAAAATATCAACGATGGTTCATCATAAGCCTATTTAGTCTATAATGTTTAGCCTAGCATCTTGAAATCAAACAAAACAATAGTAAAAGAAATCATGGTGAAAATAATAAAAACGAAATATTAAAGGCGATAAAACCTGTAGTCTTCGATCTTGAATAAGTAGTGCTTCACTGGGTGATTCCTTGCCTTCAAAACCACAAAGGTAATTTTTGTAATATTCGGCTTGGATTCGTAGGGTATTCTTCATGTTAAGGTTAAGGGTGTATTTATAGTGAGCTGGGACAAAACCCTTAACAAAATTGATAAATTTCGGGAAAAATAGGTTAGCCATGCCGCGCGACCAAGTATGAGATAGTTGGTCGAGCGGCGTGGTGCTCCAATGGGAGGCTGTCTAACCGGCTGGTCAGACCGGTTCTCCTTCCTATTCGTTTCCTTATGCGTTCCGGCTTCTCGTGTAGGCTTATGTTGACTTGATTTTCGCCCTTTTCAACTACGAACAACTTTCATAACCTACAATACACAAATATGTTAGTAGTATCAAATCTTAACTAAAAACGACCAAAAAATAAATAAATATTATATAAAATATACAAGGGAAATATATATATATATCATGTTATCAAGTTTTAAACCTAATTGGCGGGCTAGTAACTCCGGTTATCGGCAACGCCAAAATCTGTTTCAAGAACCCGCCCCCAAACCTGCTCCCATGGCAAATAGTACTTCCAAGATCGAGGAGATGTTGGCTAACCAATCTCAATTGTTAAATCAGCTCATACAAAATGATGCCAACACCAAATCCACTCTTTTGCAGCTTGAGATGTTTATGATGGGACATCAGGTCACATTTCAGAATCTTGAAGCCAAGTCCGTGAGTTGTCCGCAAAGATTGATCAACGACCCCCAAGGGGTCTTCCAAGTAACACCGTCCCTAGCCCCGGTCCTACCTATTCTAAACCATTTCAATTGCTAATGCCAAGGTAGTAACCGCCCGAAGTGGGAGAGGGGTCGTTTGCGGTACACCAACACAGGAGAAGGAAGTTGACGAGGAGTTGGAGTTACAGACACCGCCTGACAAGGTGAACCAGAGGCGAGACCCAGCAAGTACCTCACAGTCAGGCGACGCATCAGTTGAGAAGGAGAAGCAGGTTGAGCAAGAACTAGTGCGTGTTTATAACCCAAAACCGCCATATCCCAGTCGTCGGCTGATGACGAATGATTTGGAGCAGTACTCTAGTTTTCTTGATATGCTTTAGAAGCTCCATGTGAACATCCATTTATCGAAGCTCTTGCGAATATGCCAAAACACGCCAACTTTCTGAAATATTTTCTCACAAATAAAAAGAAACATGAGGAGCTTTCACCTGTTACTCTTAGTGAGGAGTGTTTTGTCGTCGTACAAAACAAGCTTTCTATGAAGATAACATATTCGGGAAGCTTTACCATTCCTTGCTTGATTGGTAATATTCGTGTTAGCAATGTTTTGGCCAGCCTCGGTGCATGCATTAACCTCATGCCATATTATGTGTTTGTCAAACTTAACATGGGAGAGTTGCTTCCCACCCGAATGAGTATCTAGCTGGCATACCGATCTATGAAGTTCCCAAGGGGCATTATGGAGACATGTTGGTGTAGGTGGACAAATTCATCTTCTTAGTCGAATTTGTGATTCTCGATATGGATGACGACTTGAATGTTCTGATCATCCTTGGTTGTCCTTTCTTAGCCACCGCACGCTCTCTAATCGATGTTGTCGATTGAAAATTGACTCTTAGAGTTCCTGATGGCACGGTCACATTCGACGTGCAAATATCCATGAGGCATACTCAGCAGCAAGATGACGCTCTCTACTTCATCGACACTTTCATGGTTCATGTAGGTGACTATCTTACGAAGGTCTACGAGAGAGACACTATCACACCCCAACCTACGGCGGAGATGCCGGGGCGTGAGCTGATTGCTCACAGCTCTCAAGGTACTATCATGCAATATTAAAAGTGACAATATCTGTTAAATTTAATTAAGTAATCAAGTACATCAAGGTAGAAAAATTACATAATTTAGAAATAAAACAAAATCCAAAATTTAATTCATTTATCTTCTTCTCTAGCATGCAATCCTATATTTCTTCAAACAAATCTTGTTAATCATATCATACGGTAACCTGCATATGCGTTAAAAATATAGTAATTTTTTCAACACTAGGTTGAGTGAGTAAAACACCAGATTTAAGACATTATAATAATAAGAAGAAGAAGAAACATAAGATATTAACAAATGACAGATATTATATGGCTAAGACTCTAGTTAGGAGTATAGCCTAGACCTTGATTAAATTAAAATAATGTTTCTTTAAGAAAGATAGAATTTTTAATAAATGATGAAATAGTTAGTATATTATCTATTCATTATTAACAAACATAAGATAGTAACAAAGGATAGAGATAATTAACGTTTCTTCTTGAAGAATAAACATAACATAGACATTTCTTCTTGAAGAAGAAACATAGCACATGATTAGCAAATAAAAAGAAAGATTTCATATCAAAAATATTTCATTCGAACGAAAGATCAATCAAGGTTAAAGCTATCAAAACCAGACTAAAGGTCGGTAGCTGGATTAAAAGACGATCCGGATATTTATATAAACCTATTTTATGACAGGTCAATCAATCAATTATTAATTCATTAATTCACAAAGATTTTCAAACAAGATCACCACATCATTCAGAACAGACAGTCACAGGTGAATACGTTAAACCTTTTTTCAATCAAGATAAACGGGTTGTTTATCTTAAACAAAGACAGTCAAATTTTTATAAGATTACGTGATCTCTAACAAAAGATTTAAGGGATTACGTGATCCCTAATTTTACAAGATAGAAAATAAAAGCAACTCAGACTGAGTACACATGTGTCTGGATCCAAACATAATTAATATAGTCTATCAGTCAATGCTACGTGACCGCAGACTAGAGATATGTTCCCAATGGGCGTCAGTTCCCGGAGAACCGTAATTGTGTGTGTATGGAAAGTGGTACAAACCCAGAAATAAGAGACGTTTATGCTGAGGGTGTTCCAGAAAACTATCTTGTCAGACAAAGAAAGATATATAAAATGTTTTTAGAGTCAACGATTCAACAACATATCGTTGACGTATTTTCCCCCCAATATTTCAGGAAATAAAGTTAGTACAAGTAGCAAGGAATTGTAGCCATCCAAAGAGATAGATGCTCGCAAGGTAGAGATGGCTCAGTTATAAATTATTAAAAGATTGTAAACAAAATGATTTATAAAAATTAAACGAGGTTTATAAATTAAACAATCGGGTATTTATTATCCGAGAAGTTTTCCAAATGAATTAAATATTTTATTATTATAAATAAAGGTTTTCAATTAAATTGTAGTTTCAAAAATATATTATTATTTTATTATAAATTAAAGATTTCCGCTAAAACTCTGATATATTTACAAAACAGGTACCAACTATTGGTCATATGCCTAAGCCTAAGCCGGGGTGTGACATGTATGAATGAACTTTTATGACGAGAGGAGCTTGAAGGACGAGGGATTGATAGATTGGGACTGATGGGTAATGTAGTAGGGTGTAACTATAATTTGAACTTGATTAGTTTGGATAATATGAGGGCACATATCATGGAGAGGATTAGAGTCTCCTAAATGGTAGCAAGCACAGGTAGTAGGGGCATCAGGTTAAGCATGAGGGGTAGGTTGTTGTGGGACGACTTGTGCTTTAGGTGGTGCCCAACAAATATTAGCAAAATGGCCATAACGGTTACATTATGTGCGACTACAGCATAGGGATTTAATCGGGTGATGATGGTTACAAATGGAGCATAACGGGAAAAGGCCGCGGTAAGCTTTCTTGTTTGGAAAAGTTGAAGAGGCTACTTGTAGGGTAGGATTGGTTGTAGAAAGGTTCATAGTTGCGTTGATGTTTTTAATTTGGGTTACTATCCTAGGGATCGCAGCTATCTCCTTGGCGATACAAACGGTCATACGGTGGTCATGAGAACCACACGATTGATGTCGAGGACGACGGTGGTTACTTAGGTGAGACATTCTACGAGGACCAAAAATAGAGATTTATAAGATGAAGTATAAATTGAGGAAACTAATTAAATAATAACAGTTTAATTGTTTTGGATAGCTTATAATAACTTTGCTTTAAGAAGTGAGGGGATTTACGTCGCATCATGAAGATTAAAGGTAAACTATTATAAGATAGGGGTACATAGCGTAAATCCTTATGAGTCGATGTAGTCAAAACGATTAATTCGTGATAACTAGTTGAGGGGGAAAGGTCAGTTTAAAAATTAGATTTTTATTTGATTAAGGTAACTTTACAATAAACTAACGAAACATAAATTGTGTGTTGGCCTCCCATGAGCTTTCCATGGCAGTTTGAATAGCCCAATGAAACTAACGAATAAAAGTAACTGAGTTGGACAGCCATGAGCGTCACATGGCATTTTAACTGTCCCGACTAATTAACGAATTAACAATACAATAGAGTTTTTTAGCCCATGAGCGTTACATGGCGTTTTAACTGGCCAAACTAAATAACGAATAAACGAAGTAGAATTTGATTAGTTGGAGCTTCCCGTTAACCACCACGTATGATGAACTCCAACAAAATAACATCCAAAACAAGATGAGGAATGGATAGTAGGAGTGCCCATGTGTTGGTGCATAATGTCAGTAGTTCAGTATCTCGTGTTTTGTATGTGTCTGTAATCGTGTTAGATTGTTTGTTTTGGTATTGAATATTGTTTTACACAAGTTCGCCTGGGATGTAGGCGAACTTGGAGAAAAGCGAAGTTATGACAACTTCGCCTAGTATGTTAGGCGAAGTTGTCGAGGTTTATTTAAACATCACTTTGGCTTATTTTGAAACAAGTTTTTTCCGAACGTGTATTGGTGATTATTGATATCACGTGTTGAAGTGTTGCAATACAATCGTGTTTATTAGTATTGTTGCATGTGTTTGTTTATCGGTTCAACGTATTATCTATCTTACGCTCGTATCGTATTACGTGGGGATTCTGCACCCTCGTGTTACGAGATACTCCTCTGTAGATCCGGCTGGGAACCTACAATTGGTATCAGAGCTTTTGCTCGTGATTGTGTGGTTCGGGATTATCACACGGGTGCTAAGATCGTTCCGTTCGACTATTCGTGGAATGAGTTTACGTTGAAATACCTAGTTTTTGTGTCTTGCCCATCTCCCACCATCAAATATAACCCAATACACCTTCGCATACCTCGCAATACGTCCAATTAAAACCTGCAAAAACTCGTGTTCATCAGGCGAAGTTGCGTCATCTTTCGTAGGGTTTAAGCGAACTTATAAGGTTTAAGCGAAGTTATAGTGAAAGGCGAAGATAAGAACAAGCGAAGATAAGCACAAGCGAAGTTAAGGAAGCGAAGTTAAGAAGCGAATATAAGCACAAGCGAAGTTAAGCACAAGCGAAGTTCTAATAACTTCGCTATCTGAACATTGTTTAAAAAAATAAATAAATAAATAGAAAATAAATACTTTCTTTGTATATCGAGTCGTGTTTCTTTCAACTATGACTTCAATAAACATTACAGAACTAGTAAAAATGGAGGTTGAAGCCGGTTTAGCAACTAAAGCTCCAAAAATGCTTAAGGGTACCGATTACGTTGCATGGAAAGATCGGTGTGAACAGTATGTGAAGTATCAAGATGCTAAGATGTGGGTTTGCATTCAAGACGGATACATTCCACCAACATCCTTGTTTGAAGGTCGTGAACAAATTAAGAAGTACAGTAAGATGGAAGAGGAGGAAAAGAAAATGTATGAGGCAGAGATTAAAGCTCATGCAGCAATAACCATGGCTCTTCCACAAGAGATTCTTCATACCTTCAAGAAGTACAAAACTGCTAGAGAGCTATGGGAAGCACTAGAAAATAGATATGAAGGTAATGTGGGGATACGTGCTTCCAAGACAAAGCTGCTAAAAACCCAATTCTCTGTATTCAAGTATTTGAAAAATGAATCACTTGACGATATCATCACAAGATATTATCACTTGTTGACCGAACTTAGTAATTACTCCATTGAATACAAGGAAGAAGAAATAGTAGAGAAACTTCTTGATGCTCTTCCACCGAAATGGGAAATGTACACGGTTCTGATGAGAGAGGATAAAGACTTTTCCAAGATTGATTTGGAAACAACAGTCAATAAGTTACGAAATTTTGAACTTAACATGGTTCGGAAGGAGACACCAACTGATCAGGTTCAGGATCCGGGATTGTATGGTGCGAAAGTCACTCCAAGCTCAAGTTCAAAATCAGAATCCACCGCCTACTACTCAAAGGGAGAATCAAACTCAAACTCAACTCGCGATGGTCATGTGATTCTCAATATGGATGGCGACGTATGTTTCGTAGCTGGAGGTAGTAATCCTTCAAAACCTCAAGCCACAACTGGAAATTTCTCATCGAATGTTCCAAGCTACAACTACTCACAGATGCCCATGAGTGCTAAATCAGCTGAACAGCAGTTTGCTCTATATGCATCATTCATTGCATCTTATGAGAACTACATCAAAGGTAAAATAGTCGACCCTGCAACTTTGGATGAAGACTATGATCAGATTGATGCTGATGATTTGGAAGAGATGGACTTGCAGTGGCAGATGGCTATGATAGTTAGAAGGATAAAGAGATTCATGAAAAAAACGGGTAGAAAGTTCGTTGAAGAAAGACCAGGGTTTGATAAATCAAAGGTTCGATGTTACAATTGTCAACAAAATGGTCACTTTGCTAAGGAGTGTACAAATGAGAGAGTCGAACGAAGTCAGAACAGGCCTGCACAACAGAATGGGGGAGGTAGTGAGAATAGGGCTATGGTATCTAGACAGAATGGTGGATACAACTGGAATATAAAAGTTGAGGAAGTGTTCGAACAGGCTAATTTGGTAAACATCAAAACTGGAGGAAGTGAGAGGGAGACGGGAGAAAATCAAGCGTATATGGCAGAAGTGAACGATCAGCTCTCTGAGGTAAGTTCTGAACTTCATTGTGTACAATGTGAAAATCTGTCTGAACAATTAAAAACAATAACTGATCAGTTTTGTTAGTTTGGACACACAATTTAAAACGTTAAAAGAAGATCATCACTATACTAAAACTAGAGAAAACAGTTACTCGGTAAAAATAAAAGCTAGTGAAAAGGATATCAGAAGTCTTAAAGCCAGTCTAGCTGAAAAAATACAAGTAATTGATCTTAGTTATGAAGTATTAGAAGAAAAAACCAAACTAATTGCTGAAAAAGATAAACAGATAGCTGATTACCTGGTAAAAGTGGTGGAACTAAACAGAAAAATTGAACAATTTAGAAATTCTTCAGCTATGCTTGATCACATCATAAGTGTTCAACGTTCCCCAGTTAATAAAGGGGGAATTGGATTTTCTGAAGTTCCACCACCGTACAACAGTAACTATACTTATAATCCTAGTAATTAGCAATCTGCGAATGTTGAGATTAGTCAGACAGTTCCAATCAAAATTTCTACAAAAGAAACTGAAGTTAATAAAAGCGAGACGAGTAAGTCAGGTTCTAACGTTGCGATCTTTGTCCCTAGCTCTGTCTCATCAAATTCGGACAAGTCATCCGAATTGGGTGAGATAAAAGAAGAGGTAGTGTTACTATAACGTGGGGAGGAATATAAGCCCGATGAAAAGAATTCTTCCCTAAATCCGTTTGTCCCACCATATGTTAGACAAACGGGTAGTAATGCAACCTCGACATCTGCAACAACTGTTGAGACAAAAGTTCAAAACAGAAGTTGTTTCAGATGCAATCTAGTAGGACACCTTATTGCTGATTGTCCTCTAAAACAGAGAAGATTTAGAGGTATTAGGCCTCCGAAAACTGAGAATAAAAGGAATGCAAACACACCAAATTTCAGACATTGGACTAATCCAAGATTTCAAAGAAATCGGTCTCATTTTTTCCCAGTTAACCTTCAAACCAACAATTATAATTCAGTTAATTCACTAAGGTTTGATGGCCTCATAGCCAGTCCTCTAGAAGGATTCCTTTCAAAACTTACAGAAACCATTCTCAAACTGACTTTGGGCAACCAAAGTACTGGATGCCGGTCAACAGATTTAATCAACCCAAGACCAGTAGGTCTTGGGTCCACAGATTTTAATCTATTTCTTTAATTGTGCAGGAACGGTCAAACAGGGCTGTAAACAATCTGTGGGTTGTTGACAGTGGCTGTTCCCGGCACATGACTGGTAACAAGAATTTGTTACGTGATTGGAAATCTGTTCAAGGAGGAAGGGTTAGTTTCGCTGGAGAGAGTGGAGGTAGAATCAGTGGTATTGGAACTGTGACAAATGGAAGAATGAAGTTAGAGAAGGTGAATTTTGTGGAAGAGTTGAAGCATAACTTGTTGAGTGTGTCTCAGATTTGTGACAAAGAATACACGGTGCATTTTACTAAAAATGAGGCAATCGTTCTTTATCCTGGTTTCAAGATACCAGAGGCCTGGGTGGTAATGAAAGCTCCAAGAGAAAAGAACACGTATGTGATGGATATGAGGTCAACTGAGATGACAACAGAAGAGTCATGTCTTCTGTCAAAGGCAACTGAGTCGGAGTCAGAGTTATGGCATCGAAGGATGGGACATATACATCTTCGCAAAATGAATTACATTGTCAAGAATGGGCTAGTACTTGGAGTTCCCTTAAAGAATTTTAACTTGAAGATCAATGCTTGTCGTGCAAGAAAGGAAAGCAACACAAAAAGCCTCATCACTCCAAGAAGATTAACTCAATTGTCAGCACCCTATACCTACTACACATGGATCTCATTAGTCTTGTGAGTGTAAAGAGTCTAGGTGGAACGTCATACTGCTTGGTTGTAACAGATGATTACTCTCGATACTCTTGGGTATACTTTCTGAGGACAAAAGATGAGACAGTTCAGTTGGTAATTAACTTGATTACCAAGGTTGAAAATATTATTGGGAGAAAGGTTAAGTACATCAGGAGTGATAATGGTACAGAGTTCAAGAACTATCAGATGGAGATGTTCTGCTTATAGAAAGGGATAGAACATTAGTACAGTGCCCCGTATACTCTGCAACAAAATGGGGTAGCTGAGAGGAAGAATAGAACGCTAATCGAAGGAGCCAGAACCATGCTGGCAGATGCTAAACTTCCCGTGGTGTTCTGGGCTGAGGCTGTTGCCACAGCCTGTTATATCCTTAATCGTGCTTTAACTGTTAAAAGATTAAATAAAACTTGTTATGAACTTATGCATGGTAGAAAGCCAAACTTGAATGGTCTCGAACCTTTCGGGTCCCCATGTTCGATATTAAAGACAAACTCAAAATTTGGTGAGATAGCCGACGAAGGTATTTTTGTCGGATATGTTGTTGGGACACCCAACATAAGAGTCTTTAATTTATCGAACAGCAAGGTTGAAGTGGTATGTAACACTGACATTACGAGTTACAAATCACCAAGGCCTAGCATGGGACCCGCTGAAGCTTTCGACTATGATAAACTATTCAAATCTTTTAATGTGCCTTACTTGGATTTTTCAGAAGTTAATGAGAAACTTGCTTCACAGATTCTGTATGACGAGGAGGAAAATATTGTGCAACGTCCGCAATACGATGAAAGTCAACCTACCTCGTCAAGTGTCGTTGATGCTCCTGCTACCTCTACTGAAGAAGAATTCTTCAATCCATTTCACACTCAACATCAATCACACACTGATGAACTCTCTTCAAATTTAGAAAACAATATGGAAGTCGGTCCGGTACAGACTACTGGAATTCACAAAAATCACCCCTTGGAGAACGTGATAGGTAATCTGTCTGACGGTGTTCAAACTAGAAGAAGTTTGGATGAACACACATGTGTTTACGCAAGCATTAAAGACACGGGTATCATAAACGAATGCTTGTACACCTGCTTCATCAGCCAGATTGAACCGAAGAATTATCAAATGGCTCTAAAAGATAGCTCATGGGTTGAAGCCATGCAAGAAGAATTAGCACAGTTTGAGAAGATGGAAGTATGGAAATTAGTTGAAAAACCACAGAATGTAAATGCTATCGGTACAAAGTGGGTTTTTAAATGTAAGAGAGATGAGAAAGGGATAATCATACGGAACAAGGCAAGACTAGTAGTAAAAGGGTTTAATCAGCAAGAAGGAATCGACTACAACGAAGTGTTTGCTCCTGTGGCAAGATTGGAGGCAATTCGATTATTTCTGGCATTTGCTGCACACAAAGAGATGAAAGTGTTCCAGTTAGATGTGAAAAGTGCCTTTCTTAATGGTAAAGTCGATGAGGTGGTGTATGTTGAACAACCTCCGGGATTCCCTGACCCAGATTTTCCTGATCATGTGTACAAACTGAGTAAAGCTTTATATGGGCTACATTAGGCCCCTCGTGCCTTGTACGCAACCTTGTCCGATTACTTGCTTGAGAATGGGTTCGAAAGAGGAAAGATCGATAGCACGCTGTTTGTCAAGAGAAAAGGGGGAGATTATCTACTAGTTCAAGTCTATATGGACGACATCATTTTTGCTGCATCAAAAGTCGCCATGTGTCAGGAATTTGAAGCAGTCATGAAAAAGAGGTTTGAAATGAGCGCCATGGGAGAATTAACTTTCTTTTTGGGATTGCAGGTAGATCAGAAGAAAGATGGGATGTTTATTCATCAAACAAAATATGTCCATGATGTGCTCAAACGCTTCAAGATGGACGATAGCACCCCATTTGATACTCCGGTTTGCGTCAACCACAAACTGGGTGCTGATTCTGACAGTGATGAAGACGTTGATCCCACCCAATATCGAGCAATCATAGGTTCTTTAATGTATCTAACTGCATCTAGACCTGATATTATGTTTGTAGTTTGTCTTTGTGCTCGTTTTCAGGCAAGCCCGAAGGATTCTCACATGAAGGAAGTGAAGAGAATATTGCGGTATCTCAAAGGCAAGCCTAAGTTGGGATTGTGGTACACGAAAGGGGGAGAACTGGATTTGGTAGCTTACACAGATTCTGACTATGGAGGTTGCAATCAGAACAGGAAGTCAACAACCGGTGGATGTCAGTTTCTGGGAGGAAGATTGGTGTCATGGCAGTGCAAAAAGCAGACCTCAGTAGCCATTTCCACCTGCGAAGCAGAGTACATGGCAGCATCGAACTGCTGCTCCCAGGTTCTTTGGATACAACAGCAATTGCGCGATTACGGTCTGAATTTCACTCAAACTCCTATTTGCATTGATAACACTGCTGCAATCTCAGTAACTAACAATCCCGTCAAACACAGCAAAACTAAACATATTGACATTCGTCATCATTTTATACGGGATTGTGCTGAGAAGAAATTAATTGTTCTTGAAAAGGTTGATTCTTTGGATAATTTCGCCGATCTTTTTACTAAAGCGTTTGACCGATCCCGTTTTCAAAATCTTGTTGAGCTGAATGGGATGATCAATCCCGAGTAACCTTGTTTTTCGTTTTTATTTAAAAAATAAAAATAAAAAAAAATAAATAAATAAAACATCACTATCGCTTAGAATTATGTCGGTTGCTTCAGTTTGAAGAACACATCTTCGGATATGTTGGTCCTTACTTCTACTAGTAGATTATGAGGATAGCCATTAACCAGATGACTGAAAGTGACCGGGGCGGTTTATGATGAGTTTTTATTCTTTCGCTGAAAAATAATCGTTCATACTTAGTTAGAAGGACACATACTCGTATGTGGTTGGTCCTGCTGATCCATTGGATCTTCAGGATAGCCGTTTACCTGAAGACTTTGACTTGATCGGGGCGATAGAATTTAAAAAAAAATTTCGGGAGATGATATAAATTTTCAAGTCTATAACTTCGTAAGAAGTTTCAATACAATGTTTAAAAGAAAATTGATCCAACCATGGAAAGGGATAGAAAAACTAATTCTGTGTGCCTAAATGGTGAAGTCATTAGGCCTAAAAGACACTAGAACAGCCATTGTATGTTAGGGTAGCTTTCTATGGTGCGTAAAAGTAGAAGTGATACAAACTAAATCTCCTCGATTTAATGTGGAGAATCATTCTGAGTTGTGCGTGTCTCCATATACATCTTTCCGAATGATAGGTAGAAAAGTGATTACCCAGTCATACACGAGCCCGTAAGTGTTCTGATTCCCGAAAAGATAGTGTCAAGTCCCTGCAGTGATCCAGGTTCGGGACTTGCAGTTGTCTATAATTTGAAGTTTTATTCATGTCTTTATTAAAAAAAAAACATATATGTTGTTAAGCCTTCGGAAGCTTAGGTTGTTTCAAATATCAATAAAAAGGCAAGAAAAAGAACGGGAAGAAGACTCTGAAGATCGATGTATGCTTACTGTTTAATCAGACACTACAGGTCGAAGTCAACTCAGGGTGACTTGGGGAAAGCCAAATACGCTTTGAGAATAGATAGGAGGCATCACAATCTCTCATGTGATGTCCATCTAAAGTTTGAGCTTAATTGAACCTAATTCGTATCACAGAAGCGATGAAAACCATACTAAGTTTTATACCTGCTTACAACCTGTTTCTTTATGTCATAATATCGCTGAACATGGATCTATATGACAGCCACTTAATTAGTATGATTCTTGTTCGGATCTTTTCTAAAACATGCAGGTTCCTCGTCAAGACTGAAATTTGATCCCGTTTAATTAATTATCTTTACTGTATTTATGTTTTATACCTTGGTACGTTTTAGTAAACACTTGGTTACTAGTTTTGATTCCTTTCTCTTTAATCTATTTTAAGGCGATGTTGTTTATTAAGAAGTTGGATCAGGCGAAGTTATCATCACAGCGAAGTTAACCAGCGAAGTTGTCACAGGGGCGAAGTTAACCTTAGCTTCGCCCATGTATTTTCAAACCTATATAAGGGGTCAACTTGGTCAAACACTATCAAAACTATCAGAAACACGGCGAACTTATACCCACACTTCTACCCTCAGCGAACTTAAACATTTAATCAAACCTCATTATTATCTGTTTCTTGTCCGAGATAAAGGTGTGTAGGATCGGTTAAACCTGTAATTCATATTAATGGTGTTAATTAGAAGCCTTTGTGGTCCGATTTGTGACATAGTTTGTGCAACCCTTTAAACACCCGTTAAACTATCTGTTTCTACTGTGTTTGTAACCCATTTAGTCTTCTAGATCTCAATAGAACTATATTTTCATGTTTTGTTGCTCAAATACTTCAAACAAAACCTTGATCAGATCACAGTAATACGCCGTTTCAGTTACAGGCGAAGTTAGGGTTTAGGCGAAGTTGTCCTCAACTTCGCCTTAGGTATAACTTCGCCTGTTCAAGATTACTTTAATCAGGTGTTCTGGTTTTTTCTCAGGCGAAGTTAGGGTTAGGCGAAGTTAAGCTCAACTTCGCCTTATGTTTAACTTCGCCTGCACAAGCTTTTATCATTAACTTCGCCTGCTCAAGCTTTTATTATTTAAAAATTCATTAGATGTTATCATAACTTCGCTCATGGTAACAGGCGAAATTATGATCTGCTACGTCGATGTTCTAACTTAGACCATTTGTTGTGCAGATATGGCTGCTGTGGCAGGGGCTGGTGGTGCTGGTGGTGACGAAGGTGGTGACAACAACCGACAGTTCTTTCCGGGTCACAACATGTATATCACTTTGGATCCGGATGCTAGTGGTATCGACGACTATCGTGAGATCATCTCCTTCCTCGTTCGCTCACGTATTTTTCACGCCATCACTACTACTCTCCCCATTTCTCTACCAAATATTGAAGACTTTTGGCGAACAGTAGAATATGACTGTAGAGTTGATCCTCCGGTTATGCGCGCTACAGTGAACAATCAGGTGGTGCAGTTCTCGGCAGATCAAATCAGACTCGCCTTGCAGTTCGGGGCTGAAACTACAGATGATCCAACAGATTTTCCGGCTCCATTCAGAGATGGTGCGTTTCTGCGTATGGGTTATTCGGGTCCGTTGGGTGGCACTCAAAGGAGAAAGGGATTTTTATTAGATCAGTGGCATTTTCTGATGCACGTTATGATAGTGTGCATGTCTGGTCGTAAAGCTGGTACAGACGGTATGGGGACAACGATGCAATCTGCAATGACAGCCCTGACTTACAACAACCCATATAGCTTTAGTCAGATGGAGTTTTATGAAATTGATCGTCAGAGACGTGCGGTCGCCAGGGAAAGATTTTTAATGTACCCGATATTTTTACAGATGATTTTGAATCATGTAGCCCCTACGCTACCTCAACGACGTCCTATCCGTTATCTTGAGAGTGTAAGTAAGAGAATCTTTGCGCAATGTAGGTCGTCAAGTGCTCGTAGCAAACCAGAGCTTCGTCCGCGGCACTCTGCACTATTTTGTTATTTGGTGAATCCTGCTTATAATGCTCCTCCAGGAGATGAATTTCGTGACCCAGCACCGCAACAGGCTGATGTTCCTCAACCACCTGTACAGCAAGCACTGCCTGCTGACCCTATTGTAGCTCCGGAAGAACAGGTCGATCTTGAAGTAGCCTTTGGTGGGCAAGGTTTCTTTGACATGGAACAAATTGATCCAGCTGCTGAAGTTCGAGCCCCAGTAGCTGAGGCATCTGGTGTAAATGTTTCGATGGTAGCTACGTCCGTAGCGGATTCTGAGAGAACCGACTCTGACTCCTCCACTGATGATATCGCTGAAGCACAACAGATTCTGGTCAGACAAGAAAGAATACATGGCAAGAGAAAGAAAGACTCGGATGACAGTGAATCTGACTATGAGGAGGAGTTACACAAGTTGATACGAAGATCAAAGAAGGTCAGAGCTGGTGAAAGTTCAGGAGTGGGTGAAAGCTCAAGGGTGGTTCGTTTTTCTCCACCCTCGTTATCTGGTATGACTATGGTTCCTGCTTCGATGACTGTGACAGTACCGATCACCTCAAGTGTTCCCGCGGTGACTACATCATCATCATTTGGTATTCCACCAACCACGTTTCAGTTTTCTGCTCCGGAGATAGTTTCCTTGCCACCTCCTACTGTTACTCCATCGGAGGTTGTTGCAAGATTTGTTGAGTCAACGTTGGTAGCTACTGCGGGGTTATCGGTAACAATACCACCCGCGGTTACTGTTCCGCCTGCCTCTGATAATCCATCCAGTTTGGGAATACCTCCACCTTATGCCCAAGACGTTTTCACACATGCGTTTTGATTTTGATGCTACCTTGTCTGATACTGAAAGGATAGCTGCTCTTGAACGGGTAGTTGCTGAATAGACAAAAATCAATCTAATCCAGACTCAAGTTCTCCAGCGACTTGTAGCAGAAAATCAGATCCAATCGTCCCTTCTTGTTGAGCACGGTAAACTTTTTGATGCTCTAAAACAGTTCTTAGCATCTAAGGGGGAGACGAGTTGCAAGGACGACAAGTTGAGAACCAAGAAGAGACAAGATAGAGATGATGATCCCAATGCATCGAAAGGTGCAGGTGGTGAGTTGCCAAGAACTGAACAAACTCTTGGGACTTCCACATCTCAAGGGGAGTCAACTGGTACGGCAGGTGGATCAGGTGGTGAAAATGTCGTGGTTGTTGATGATGAAGAAATGTTGGGTGAAGATGATGATTTAACCGATGATGTGTTAACTATTGATGAGATTGAAAAGATAGGAGAACAGATTGTGATTGATAGTGAGATAGAAGAAGGTGAGATTGTGGATGATAGTGTAGAACATGATATTCCAGATGTTGACAAGGTGAATGTGAGTCAAGATATGGATGTGTCTGATGAGTCTGAGTGGGAAGAACAGCCGAGATGGAAAGAAGGCTACGCTCAGTGTTTTGTTAAGACAAAGAAGCCAGCGGTTCCAACAATGTTCAAAAAGAGTTACAATATCAAAGGGTATGCTGAGTCGAAGAAAGGTATTATTTGCTGGCTGTATGATGAGCAGTTAAAGTTATTTGTGATTAAACGCTTTGATGGGATTCAATATTTTAAGAGGACGTTGAGATCTCTCAATACCTTGCCTGAGTGTGAGGTGAAGGATTTGGCTAGATTGAGATTGATTAATAGGAGTGATGACAATATGGCTAGAATAATTGGGAAGATTGTGTGGAAAGAAAGTGTGAAAGAGAAGAAGTTTGAGTTGTTAAAGCCCCAGAAAGGGAAGTTAATTGAAGATAAGGAAAGGGGAATGCGAGCTGATGGCAAACCTTGGATGGTGATGAAATATAAGCCGATTCGGTGCTTGAAAGAAGTGCCGATGAAGATAATGCCCAAGGATGTTTTAAAGATTCTCAAGTGGTGGTACGTTGATAGTCAAACAGCTGAAGCTGTTATGGAAGATATAGACGAACAGGAGATTCTGAGAGTGTATGATCCCATGCACTTGGTAAATTTGTCTCAAGCTGATTTCCAGGTACTAAACGATAAGAAGATATTCTACATTCCTGCGTGGAAAGATGAAGCCAAGAAGTACCAGAGGGTGGTCTCTGTCTGTGTAAGACAGGGCGTTCATGCTTGAAGACGGGTGGCACGAGATTTTTGGGATTACTAGACACGAGAATGAAGATAGAGATATGAAGCTACTGCCAAGGGGGAGTCTGTTGGTGCATAATGTCAGTAGTTCAGTATCTCGTGTTTTGTATGTGTCTGTAATCGTGTTAGATTGTTTGTTTTACACAAGTTCGCCTGGGATGTAGGCGAACTTGGAGATAAGCGAAGTTATGACAACTTTGCCTAGTATGTTAGGCGAAGTTGTCGAGGTTTATTTAAACCTCACTTTGGCTTATTTTGAAACAAGTTTTTTCTGAACGTGTATTGGTGATTATTGATATCACGTGTTGAAGTGTTGCAATACAGTCGTGTTTATTAGTATTGTGACGTGTGTTTGTTTATCGGTTCAACGTATTATCTATCTTACGCTCGTATCGTATTACGTGGGGATTCCGCACCCTCGTGTTACGAGATACTCCTGTGTAGATCCGGCTGGGAACCTACACCATGGATGCCATGGATTTTTCACTCAACTAACCATTTAAATAACAAAAAAAAATAATCAGAATTTACCGAATTTAGCCACGAACCACCATGAATTCGGCTTAAAGTCAACCTAAGGTGTCGGTCATATGACAGTTGTGTTCCTCTTTGGCCAAGAGGAACTTGTCATACTACCTAGCCTTAAGATGAAGGAGTAAAACCAAAAGTAGTGAATTCTTAAGAAATTTCCCTAAAATAAAAGCAATCTACTTGATTTAAAATATTTAAGAAAAAATTTATTTGAAGGTTGAGGCACAACCTCGGAGTTATGCGTGTGTGTGTTTGCACGACAATATAATAATAAGCAATCATTATTTAATTATATAAGAAAGCTGTAAACAATTAATTTGAACACATAAAGGCAAACAGATAAGCATGTATGGGGCACCTAAACATGTTACTAAGGCACCACTAACGACCTATCATCAACTTGGATCTGATACAAATCTGTCACACCCCAACCTACGGCGGAAATGCCGCGGCGTGAGTTGATTGCTCACAGCTCTCAAAGTACTATCATGCAATATTAAAAGTGACAATATCTATTAAATCTAATTAAATAATCAAGTACATCAAAATAGACAAATTACATAGTTTAGAAATAAAACAAGTAAAACAAAATCCAAAATTTAATTGTTGTATCTTCTTCTCTAGCATGCAATCCTAAATTTCTTCAAACAAATCTTGTTAATCATATCATATGTTAACCTGAATATGCGTTAAAAATACAATAAATTTTTCAACACTAGGTAGAGTGAGTAAAACACCATATTTAAGACACTATAATAATAATATTATTAATATCCAAGAGCAAACTGTGTCAAGTGAGATAAGCAATTTAACCAATGAGCAAGTAAATAATGTTGTCGGTAAGCTCGATGTCAGATGAAATGAACAATGGCCAACACGACGGGTGTATGATCATACTAATCTGCGAATATATTGGACCTCTCTAACATGTCCTCAAGTAAAGCATATAATCATATAACACGTTATGTATCAATTGTTAAACACATAAGACTAACAGTTGCAAGTTTGAGTATTAAATGATAGTAAAATATCTACGAACGCACATGTCCCCGAAAACAGTATAAAATGGGTAAAAAGAGGGGAGTGAGATACTCACCTTAGTAAATAAACGAGGCGATACTTATTTGATAAGATATAATGGTATATCAAGCTTTTCGGAAAAATGCTGAGGAGAAATCCTAAGTAACAATAGTTGAGAAAATAAATACGAATTGAATAATGGATTCTATAACTCGATAGAAACTCGGGATTTGATGATCTTGTATATTCTTACGAAAGTTAAATATTACTTAGATTTATTATTATTATCGAAATAATAAATATGATTTAATTATATAAGATACATAAAAATACTTGAATAAATATTTATAAAGATTTTATAGTCTACAAAAATGGATTTGTTTTCTTTTAAATAAAAATAAAAAATGCATTTAATATAGTTATATATATTTTTATTTTTTTAATTAAGATTTCTTTTATAATAATATTGTAAATAATAAATGATAAATAATAAATAATAATATGATCTTTTATAAAATACTTAAACTATATTTTTAATACATTAATTAACAAGATCATATTAGACATATATTTTACAATTAAACTTAATTTTTTTAAATAAAAAAACTTTTAAAAAAAATTAATAACTATAATATATATATATATATAATTTTAACAAAGATTCAGAAAATGACTAGTTTAAGTGTCGGCTTTACTAAAATACAAATTAATTACATGTTTTATATATTTACAATTTTTATTTAAATGTAATTAAATAAATAAATATTATTTCAAAAATCAGGGCATAGCCGAGTATCGAACCCCCGTCAGTGGCCGGCACCAGGTAGCATGCACCCACGCAAGCCATCTGGGCTAGGGTGCTAACTTGTTTAAAAGATGGAACTGTTATTTCTTAAGCATTCAGACTCGAAGCAAATATGTGACACTCGGCATTTTCATGTTAACTCCGTTAACTAAACCCAGTTAAATCCTGTTGACTGTGTCAATAAACCCGGTTAGTTTTGTTAACTAAGTTAATGAACTCTTATACATGTAGTGTCATGTATGCACACATTGAGTCAGTGGTGTCGTTGGTGGCCTAAGTGAGAGTAACTAGTTATTGATAATTAGAATAATAAACTTGTCACACATGCTATATGTTATAATACATTTGTCATATATGATATGTTACAGGTATTATATGTGATAGATGTAATTGTGTTACATGCTTAAGATGTTACATGATTAGTTGTTGCATACCCATATGTTGTAAGAGATTGAACAATTAAATACCATAACATATAATATATTACATGATAAGTAACAAAAGTGAAGTGCATAACATATGATTACTAGGAAATGTTTATAATAAAATGTAACATGTCACAAATTAAATTAAATAAAGTTATCTAAAGTTTAATGAATTTGATTATGACTTAATGAGGGTGTAAATGAATGTGTAATTATGAGTAAATAGCAATGAAGGTTAAAACTTTTCTTTTTCTTCCTTTGGTCATCCATTTCACACCCACACACACACACTTTGTGTTTTCTAAAAATTCTCTCAAATATTATAAACTACTTGGTGATTCTTAGAAGCAAGGGTTTAGTACATATTCATATTCATATTTTCATTTTGGGTCATGAAAACCTAGTATCCAAATAATCTAATTTGTGAGAATGAACTAAGAATAATCAAGGTTGATTTTTAAAATAAATTGTGTCTTGTCATAAAAGAAAATATGGAAACCTTTTGTACATAAATATTATTTTATAAATCAGTAAAATAATGAAATACATTAGATTTTATTATAGAAAATGGTTCCTTTATTATTAAAGATCATAAGGATATAAGAATCATGATTTTTACGAATTTTGGTTTGAATCTGCTTGTTGACAGATACAGTGTTTTTGATTGTAGATTGTCTAACTTGATGATACTTTGGTTTTTATGATTGATTTTGATACTATGATTAAGTACTTTGAATCTAGTTTTTAAAAAGTCAAGAATCATAATTTTTGGACTTTGTTTGACTAGTGTTTATTAATTTACAAAATCGGTTTACAATCCTGATTGAAAGAGAAATATTCTGAGATGTGTTTTAAATTGTATAACTTAATATTGAAAGCAGATATGGGTGTGATTATACTTCTGGAATGTTATAAATAGAAGTAGAAATCTAACCCAATTTGTATTGAATCAATTGGACGAATATAGAATTTTTAGCAAATATTTGTGTACTGCTGTGTTAAAATAGAGACAGAAATTAGGTTGTTGTAGAGTGTGAATATTCTGCATATTTGAGTGAATTGGAAAATTATATGAAAAATATATGTTATACCTAATAGTTGAGAGAATATGTGTGAATTATTTGGTAATTTAATAACAAGTTTTGGTTGGTTGGAAAAATCAATTTAGATGATTGAAAACTTGTTAAGGATGATCAAAGCAACTTTAATATAACAACGAGTATGACCTTGACGAGAGATATGGTTAAACGTTTCTTCTAGTAAACAAACAATAAAGTGATGGACATACAATCCAATAGACGATCAACCTCCGATAATGACTCCGTCCGTGACAAACCTTAATTTGAATGAAACCCGAATAACCGTGTCCTCATTATGACTTCTATTTCTCCATAGTAATAAAGTTTAAGGAAGAACGTATTTCTATTCCCGAAGTACCTTATACCGCCCTACTGAGGACTAGATAGTTAACATGAATAAGTCATGTCAGTTGACGTAAGACCGTTCATCATCAAAACCATGCTCAGATCCGTAACTCACGAGGAACGGCGTGTAACCATCCATCCAAGTATTCATATGGATTCATATTGGTCTATCTTAGATGGAAAACATATACTCATATTTTCTTGCCTATAGTGGAGAAGAGAAATTTACCAGTTCCCCTTGACACTAGGAAGATACAGTTTGGTTAGGATTGGAAATGGGAAACACCGAAGAAGTGTTGTTAGTGTGGTGAGTTAGCTGCGGTACACCCAATATATAAAAGCTAACTGTATGTTGATGTTGGGGACATCACTAACCGACTTTCCTACCTTGAGCATAGTTATATTCGCTTTAACTAGAATCGGTATTCGTACCAAAGTGGTGGAGACAAGTGCTACCTTACGACCTAGAAATGATCTGCTCACTTTAGGGGAGATATTTCTAAATATGCCTTGTTCGATGTTGGACTTGAAACACAATGGACGCTAGAGCAGAGGACCGTGGAAATCGTTTCATTGTGACTGATGGTTAGTATTCCTACTTAAGATACATTAGATGCCCATCCTATCTAATGATTAAACCTGCTGTCCGAGCTAGTTGTTGACGTCTTTTCTTTCGATACCTGGACTAGTTAAGGCCAGTCTCATTTAAATAACCCATTGGATATGCATTCTGCATTTGGTTAAACGTCGTTAACGTTGAACAACGTCTCTCATTCTCGGTGATAGCGACAAACTCTTAGGCTAAAACCATATAATGTCCTTTGAGGCCAGACAAATACAAACATAAGAAAACGTTTGACTTATTTCAAACAATCAGCAAACCTCATTGAAGATGGGAGCTATTTTCCATGATCTCCATTATTAATTTATCCCGTACTCCTATTGGATACAACACCATTTGGGGTAATCATAATTCGTTTGACTTGAAAAGCACAATCCTTTGTAATCAAGGGTATTAACAATAAAGAGGAAAGAAACGAACCTTTGACCATTCCTTTCAATATCTAATATGACAAGTCTTTGATATTTCCCTAATACTCAAAACGATACCTAATTTTGGACTTCATTCTGTTAAACTGATTATAACACTGACTTGTTTGGTTCAAATGACATTTTATGCCTTCCGGAAGGTTAACTCCACTATTTATGAGTGGAAGAGCTTGGTCCGTTTTTGAACCTTCATAAAGCATTAATTATCAACGAATGCATTTGACACTCACCTTGGATATTTTTTTTCACTTCGATCACTTAAAGTAACTCCTTTGGTATCTCCAAATCACGTGATCTTAGAAATGGAGAAATTTTGACTTTCACCAAATTACTTTGATAGGAATTCTGGTATGAGCAGTTTCATCAACATTTTATTTCGGGACACATGTCCTTCGTATCCACGCCATCAACCTCAAAATTTATGTTGAACACAATCGTTTCACGAAACTTTACTACCTTAACTATGTTGAGTAACGATCCAATCCGATAAACCATAACTCCCTGATTAAAAGAGCGCTAGCTGCCAAACTTTAAGCAAAAGTCAAAGGACTTCTAAATCGTAGTTCAATTGGGAATGTAGTATATTTTCTTAATGGTTCCTCGTGTGGAATAGAGGAAACTCAACCTTGGCTAATCAGCATAATAGTGATCCGAATCTTATGAACAACATCTTTGGGATGTTGTAACCTATTACAAACTTCCTCATTATTGAGTTCCATGAACTCAAATTACCATATTTACCAAATTAGTAAACGAGATGTATTAGTATTCTTCGCTCGATAACCTAACTTGATCGGTAAATGAAACTCTTATATACAAATTCATCTTTATGAACCACCATCTCCTTGAGCAATAGAAGCGTTGTTCGCTAAATCCATAACATTTGTATCACTTCCGCATTGGTAGCCGTACCTATTACTAAGCTTATTTGTAAATGGGATTGAACTATTGAGACTCAACCCCCATTACTAGTTTTGAAATTTTTCCATTTCTTTACATCAATGGATGCTTATATTATAATGGCTTCCCTAAACTCTTAAAAAGTCGTCGTTGAATGCATCAACTTTTACAAACATTGATCGGATATTCTTATGACAAACCTCTCAGTTTATTTTATCTTAATATCTCTAATCAAGTGAATACTTGAATCTCGTTTGGTTCCCAACAACATTAAAATCGTTAGCCTTAGCACTTCCTATTTGTTTATACAGTCATGCGTTCAGACGCTTTCACCATCAAGAAACTATGGTTATAGTTTCCGTATATCATAATCAAAATTTCGAGTACGAAATTTCTTTCAACAAGAGAATGATGTGACAAATGGAAAATTTTGCTTAAATACGAGTAACACTGCCTAGGTATTAGTGGCACAAGCATATAGACTGAACGTCTACTGACGTACTGAATGTACAATGAACAAATATATAGACTAAAAGTCTACTGAGGTACTGAATGTACAGTGAACTAACACATAGACATGAAGTCTACTGAATTTACTAAGTCCAAACACATAGACGAAAGTCGACTGGTATACTTAGTAGCATATCAATTATCGGGATGAAAATTCTTTCAACAAGGGGATGATGTGACACCCGACATTTTCAGGTTAACTCCGTTAACTAAACCTAGTTAAATCCTGTTGACTGTGTCAGTAAACCCGGTTAGTTCTGTTAACTAAGTTAATGAAATCTTATACATGTAGTGTCATGTATGCATACATTGAGTCAGTGGTGTCGTTGGTGACCCAAGTGAGAGCAACTAGTTATTGATAACTAGAATAATAAACTTATCACACATGATATATGTTATAATAAATTTGTCACATATGATATGTTACATGTATTATATGTGATAGATGTAATTGTGTTACATGCTTAAGATGTTGCTTGATTAGTTGTTGCATACCCATATGTTGTAAGAGATTGAAAAATTAAATAGCATAACATATAATATAATACATGATAAGTAACAAAAGAGAAGTGCATAACATATGATTACTAGGAAATGTTTATAATAAAATGTAATATGTCACATATTAAATTAAATAAAGTTATCTAAAGATTAATAAATTTGATGATGTCTTAATGAGGGTGTAAATGAATGTGTAATGATGAGTAAATAGCAATGAAGGTTAAAACTTTTTTTTTCTTCCTTTGGCCATCCATTTCAAACCCACACACACTTTGTATTTTCTAAAAATTCTCTCAAATATTATAAACAACTTGGTGATTCTTAGAAGAAAGGGTGTAGAGTTCTTAGACCAAGCAATAGGTAAATATGGCCCGGTACATATTCTTATTCATATTATGATTTTGGGTCATGAAAACCTAGTATCCAAATAATCTAATTTGTGAAAATGAACTAAGAATAATCAAGATTGATTTTTAAAAGAAATTGTGTGTCTTGTCATAAAAGAAAATATGGAAACCTTTTGTACATAAATATTATTTTATAAATCAGTAAAATAATGAAATACATTAGATTTTATTATAGAAAATGGCTCCTTTATTATTAAAGAACATAAGGATATAAGAATCATGATTTTTGCGAATTTTGGTTTGAATCTGCTTGTTGACAGATACAGTGTTTTTGATTGTAGATTGTCTAACATGATGATACGTTGGTGTTTATGATTGATTTTGATACTATGATTAAGTACTTTGAATCTAGTTATTAAAAAGTCAAGAATCATAATTTTTGGACTTTGTTTGACTAGTGTTTATTAATTTACAAAATCGGGTTACAATCCTGATTGAAAGAGAAATTTTCTGAGCTGTGGTTTAAATTGTATAACTTAAGACTCAAAGCAGATATGGGTGTGATTATACTTCTTGAATGTTATAAATTGAAGTAGGAATCTAACCCAATTGGTCTTGCATCAATTGGACGAATATAGAATTTTTGGCAAATTTTTTTGTACTGTTGTGTTAAAATAGAGACTGAAATTAGGTTGTTGTAGAGTGTGAATATTCTGTATATTTGTCTGAATTGGAAAATTATATGAAAAATATATGTTATATCTAATAATTGAGAGAATATGTGTGAATTATTTGGTAATTTAATAACAAGTTTTGGTTGGTTGGAAAAATCAATTTTGATGATTGAAAACTTGTTAAGGATGATCAACATAATGGTTAGGGAAAATAATTGTAATTTTTAATAGATTGATTGTGGTAAATTAAATTTTAACTTTATGGGTCAACGTAGAACTATTTGACTAAGTGGTTAGTCTTACTTGTGAAGTGTTGAAACTGATAGAAGTTGGACTTAGTCAAAGGATTGTATGAAAAGTGAGAAAGTGCACATTACTTGATTTTTGATTAAATTGTGACTTGGAACATCATGTACTCATTCTAAGTCTAGAATATTGGTCTAAAGTCATCAACGGGTCGTCGGTCAACATTTTGGTCAAAGGTCAATATTTTGGTCAAATGTCAACATTTTGGTCAACGGTCAACAAAACTAAAACTTTGGTCTTCGGTCATCGAGACTTGGACTTTTTAGTCAATGGTCAACAACTTGGACCTTTGGGTCAAAAGTCAAACGAAGAGTCAAACTTTGGTCATAGTCAACTAAAGTCAAACTTTGGTTAAAGTCAACAAAAAGTCAAACTTCATATAAACATAGGAATTGTTTGGATACTAAGGGTTCTAGGAATCGCTTAGCAAATACTTATAGTGCTTGTATGATTTAGGCACTAGAACAACTTTGACTTAAGCAGTTGACTTTCAATTTGAACCACCTTCGAGGTGAGTGTCACTACCCTACTTTTTACTTACTCCTTTTGGGGGAAAGCATGCAATATACAAACTTTTTGGATAATTGAAGACTTTTTAATACCTCATGGGCACATAGTGCACTTAAACTGAAGTCCCCCATGCACATTGGACCGTTAACAATTGTACATTGGCTCGGTAATGAAAGGTAGTACTACTGGGTTTGACGAACACCCTCGAGGCTCTCGGTTGAGGGAGTCGTCGGGCGTCTCATTTACTAGAAACACACTAGTCTTATATTAGACTCCGTGGGTGGCAACAAACTAACAAGTCCGCCTCGGTCACAATGGAACTCACACGAGTGTAACATGATTGCTAGCCTAATTAACTAGCGGTATTACTAATGCATACATTTTCCATGCTTTATTGCTTACAACGTTTACTTACTAAATGGTTTGTTTTTAAACTCAAACCTGTGAACTCACCAACCGTTGTGTTGACCCGTTTTAGCATGTCTTTATCAGGTGTTTAAGGTGCACGTGCGAAGTTGAAATGAGTCTAGGATGCATGGATCCCACTAAGCATCGAATTATGCTGGGAGTCTTTAATGAAATGTTATGTTTGGGCGTCTTGACACGCACTCTGGGTTTTTAAGTGTTTTCATAAATTATAAGCTTCCACAAATGTAAAAACTTTATTGTAAATGTACTTACCTCATTTATGATGAGCAATAATATTTAAATATTTTCCATTATAAATTGGTTGTTCGTTATGACACATGGCTAGATACTGGTATGTCACGTGCCTCACGGTAAAACCCTGTTATTGAAAATTGAGGGTGTGACAGATTGGTATCAGAGCCATTGGTTATAGTGAACTATGTTTGTTTTCAAAAACCAGTCTATAACCGTTTTCAAAGCATTGTGTCAGTTTAACACTTTCAAAGCCAGACATACATTTCATTCAAGCATGCACTGCATATGTGTACGCGTCGTATTTGCAACAGATTGATTTTGCACTTAGCTTCTACACTCATTTATGACAAGCGTATTAATCATGTATTTGCATACACATTTATTCTGTACTTGGGGTACATAGTATGTTTGTACATAAACACTTAACTCAGTAATGCCATACAGGTATGTCGACATCATCCACAACATTATCCTTGGATAAGGAGCACGCCACTCTTGTTTTCACATCGGAACCTTCACCCATTCTCACATCATTGGAGCCGAAGAAATACCGGCTTGAATATAGCAACGACATCGTCTAGAATGATGAGTCATCTAAGGCCCTTGCACGGGCAACGCCAAACGAGTATAATATTTTCAAGAGTTGGGTATGTCGGAAGTGAGTCTCTTATCTATCTACCATCTTGAGTATCCTAAGCTTGCTAGCCATACTCCAGTCCAAACTCCAAACTTGAGTCTTGGGTGAGACACACCTCTTTGAGGCAGACCCTTGAAGGCATTTTTTTTTTTTGAAATTCATCGGCATTGAGATGCCATAATTTTCATTCCTGGGCAGCACGCTCATTTCATTAGTCAGTGCTGCTGGAAGAGTAGATTGACTGCGCAACTGAAAACATCTTGCTTATGGTACACTCAAAGTCTATTCTGACTTAGAGGGAAAAAATGCTTACTTCACTTTATTTCTAGCTTATGTCTAATTCATACTTCGATTGCATGTTTGCTTCCCGAACATGTATTCTTCTGCCATCTGTAAAGCTGAACTCTTAGTGTGTTCGACTCGAGTGAATACTTGGATAATTTATTCCCAACCAAAGTTTTGGGTGAAACTCAAACCTCCACTAGAATGCGATGAATTGGAATACCTTATGCACGAATGGAACCGTAACCCTATAACAAAACTCTTTGAGAAATATGTTCTTTAACACCCCTCTTTGGCTAACATTCTCAAAAACAATTTTAATCACTCGCCTCATCTTGACCCCGTGAACTAGCTACTAGTATGGTCACACCTCAAATCTCATGGAAATCGGTTTTAGTAATGTAACCTTCCATAAAGCGTTGAATCTTCCTCTCGACCCATAGCTCTAAAGACACCTCCCTAAGGATTGGGGAATTCCCTATGCAACTTTTCCTAGAAAGTTTTTGGCCCTAGAGCAATGATTCTTAATCGTCTGAAGTAACGCCTTGATCGTATGTGAAGGCTGATGGTGTAACTCATCTTATGTGTCTATAGTAACAACGAACAGGTTTTTGATATAAACCTCCAGCATTGACTTGCCATTGTTTGAGTCAAACCCCGAATAGCCAAAGTATTATTGAATGCCCTCGTTAAGGAAATTAAATTGATTTCTTCCCATTTTTCTTTAGTATAAGCTCGAACTCGCTAATGCCATAGATTTGCATGCACATAACAAAGTGATAATTACCAGAGCAACTTTAATATAACAACGAGTATGACCTTGACGAGAGATATGGTTAAACTTTTCTTCTAGTAAACAAACAATAAAGTGATGGACATACAATCCAATAGACGATCAACCTCCGATAATGACTTCGTCCGTGACAAACCTTAATTTGAATGAAACCCGAATAACCGTGTCCTCATTATGACTTCTATTTCTCCATAGGAATAAAGTTTAAGGAAGAACGTATTTCTATTCCCGAAGTACCTTATACCGCCCGACCTAGATAGTTAACATGAATAAGTCATGTCAGTTGACGTAAGACCGTTCATCATCAAAACCATGCTCAGATCCGTAACTCACGAGGAACGGCGCGTAACCATCCATCCAAGTATTCATATGGATTCATATTGGTCTATCTTAGATGGAAAACATATACTCATATTTTCTTGCCTATAGTGGAGAAGAGAAATTTACCAGTTCCCCTTGACACTCGTAAGATACAGTTTGGTTAGGATTGGTAATGAGAACCACCGAAGAAGTGTTGTTAGTGTGGTGAGTTAGCTGCGGTACACCCAATATATAAAAGCTAACTGTATGTTGATGTTGGGGACATCACTAACCGACTTTCCTACCTTGAGCATAGTTATATTCGCTTTAACTAGAATCGGTATTCGTACCAAAGTGGTGGAGACAAGTGCTACCTTACGACCTAGAAATGATCTACTCACTTTAGGGGAGATATTTCTAAATATGCCTTGTTCGATGTTGGACTTGAAACACAATAGACGCTAGAGCAGAGGACCGTGAAAATTGTTTCATTGTGACTGATGGTTAGTATTCCTACTTAAGATACATTAGATGCCCATCCTACCTAATGATTAAACCTGCTGTCCGAGCTAGTTGTTGACGTCTTTTCTTTCGATACCTGGACTAGTTAAGGCCAGTCTCATTTAAATAACCCATTGGATATGCATTCTGCATTTGGTTAAACGTCGTTAACGTTGAACAACGTCTCTCATTCTCAGTGATAGCGACAAACTCTTAGGCTAAAACCATATAATGTCCTTTGAGGCCAGACAAATACAAACATAAGAAAACGTTTGACTTATTTCAAACAATCAGAAAACCTCATTGAAGATGGGAGCTATTTTCCATGATCTCCATTATTAATTTATCCCGTACTCCTATTGGATACAACACCATTTGGGGTAATCATAATTCGTTTGACTTGAAAAGCACAATCCTCTGTAATCAAGGGTATTAACAATAAAGAGGAAAGAAACGAACCTTTGACCATTCCTTTCAATATCTAATATGACAAGTCTTTGATATTTCCCTAATACTCAAAACGATACCTTATTTTGGACTTCATTCTGTTAAAATGATTATAACACTGACTTGTTTGGTTCAAATGACATTTATGCCTTCCGGAAGGTTAACTCCACTATTTATGAGTGGAAGAGCTTGGTCCGTTTTTGAACCTTCATAAAGCATTAATTATCAACGAATGCATTTGACACTCACCTTGGATATTTTTTTTCACTTCGATCACTTAAAGTAACTCCTTTGGTATCTCCAAATCACGTAATCTTAGAAATGGAGAAATTTTGACTTTCACCAAATTACTTTGATAGGAATTCTGGTATGAGCAGTTTCATCAACATTTTATTTCGGGACACATGTCCTTCGTATCCACGCCATCAACCTCAAAATTTATGTTGAACACAATCGTTTCACGAAACTTTACTACCTTAACTATGTTGAGTAACGATCCAATCCGATAAACCATAACTCCCTGATTAAAAGAGCGCTAGCTGCCAAACTTTAAGCAAAAGTCAAAGGACTTCTAAATCGTACTTCAATTTGGAATGTAGTATATTTTCTTAATGGTTCCTCGTGTGGAATAGAGGAAACTCAACCTTGGCTAATCAGCATAATAGTGATCCGAATCTTATGAACAACATCTTTGGGATGTTGTAACCTATTACAAACTTCCTCATTATTGAGTTCCATGAACTCAAATTACCATATTTACCAAATTAGTAAACGAGATGTATTAGTATTCTTCGCTCGATAACCTAACTTGATCGGTAAATGAAACTCTTATATACAAATTCATCTTTATGAACCACCATCTCCTTGAGCAATAGAAGCGTTGTTCGCTAAATCCATAACATTTGTATCACTTCCGCATTGGTAGCCGTACCTATTACTAAGCTTATTTGTAAATGGGATTGAACTATTGAGACTCAACCCCCATTACTAGTTTTGAAATTTTTCCATTTCTTTAAATCAATGGATGCTTATATTATAATGGCTTCCCTAAACTCTTAAAAAGTCGTCGTTGAATGCATCAACTTTTACAAACATTGATCGGATATTCTTATGACAAACCTCTCAGTTTATTTTATCTTAATATCTCTAATCAAGTGAATACTTGAATCTCGTTTGGTTCCCAACAACATTAAAATCGTTAGCCTTAGCACATCCTATTTGTTTATACAGTCATGAGTTCAGACGCTTTCACTATCAAGAAACTATGGTTATAGTTTCCGTATATCATAATCAAAATTTCGAGTACGAAATTTCTTTCAACAAGGGGATGATGTGACAAATGGAAAATTTTGCTTAAATACGAGTAACACTGCCCAGGTATTAGTGGCACAAGCATATAGACTGAAAGTCTACTGACGTACTGAATGTACAATGAACAAGTATATAGACTAAAAGTCTACTGAGGTACTGAATGTAGAGTGAACTAACATATAGACATGAAGTCTACTGAATTTACTAAGTCCAAACACATAGACGAAAGTCGACAGGTATACTTAGTAGCATATCAATTATCGGGATGAAAATTCTTTCAACAAGGGGATGATGTGACACCCGACATTTTCAGGTTAACTCCGTTAACTAAACCTAGTTAAATCCTGTTGACTGTGTCAGTAAACCCGGTTAGTTCTGTTAACTAAGTTAATGAAATCTTATACATGTAGTGTCATGTATGCATACATTGAGTCAGTGGTGTCGTTGGTGACCCAAGTGAGAGCAACTAGTTATTGATAACTAGAATAATAAACTTGTCACACGTGATATATGTTATAATAAATTTGTCACATATGATATGTTACAAATATTTTTGTACTGTTGTGTTAAAATAGAGACTGAAATTAGGTTGTTGTAGAGTGTGAATATTCTGTATATTTGTGTGAATTGGAAAATTATATGAAAAATATATGTTATACCTAATAATTGAGAGAATATGTGTGAATTATTTGGTAATTTAATAACAAGTTTTGGTTGGTTGGAAAAATCAATTTTGATGATTGAAAACTTGTTAAGGATGATCAACATAATGGTTTGTGAAAATAATTGTAATTTGTAATTTGACTTTATGGGTCAACGTAGAACTATTTGACTAAGTGGTTAGTCTTACTTGTGAAGTGTTGAAACTGATAGAAGTTGGACTTAGTTAAAGGATTGTATGAAAAGTGAGTAAGTGCACATTACTTGATTTTTGATTAAATTGTGACTTGGAACATCATGTACTCATTCTAAGTCTAGAATATTGGTCTAAAGTCATCAACGGGTCGTCGGTCAACATTTTAGTCAAAGGTCAATATTTTGGTCAAATGTCAACATTTTGGTCAACGGTCAACAAAACTAAAACTTTGGTCTTCGGTCATCGAGACTTAGACTTTTTAGTCAACGGTCAACAACTTGGACCTTTGGGTCAAAAGTCAAACGAAGAGTCAAACTTTGGTCATAGTCAACTAAAGTCAAACTTTGGTTAAAGTCAACAAAAAGTCAAACTTCATATAAACATGGGAATTGTTTGGATACTAAGGGTTCTAAGAATCGCTTAGCAAATACTTATAGTGCTTGTATGATTTAGGCACTAAACAACTTTGACTTAAGCAGTTGACTTTCAATTTGAACCACCTTCGAGGTGAGTGTCACTACCCTACTTTTTACTTACTCCTTTTGGTGGGAAAGCATGCAATATACAAACTTTTTGGATAATTGAAGACCCTTTAATACCTCATGGGCACATAGTGCACTTAAACTGAAGTCCCCCGTGCACATTGGACCGTTAACAATTGCACATTGG
This sequence comes from Bidens hawaiensis, assembly GCF_021521415.1. NCBI lineage: Eukaryota > Viridiplantae > Streptophyta > Magnoliopsida > Asterales > Asteraceae > Bidens > Bidens hawaiensis. Next base: position 32,414 of record NW_027495613.1, on the reverse strand, counting down.
CTCGGTAATGAAAGGTAGTACTACTGGGTTTGACGAACCCCCTCGGGGCTCTCGGTTGAGGGAGTCGTCGGGCGTCTCATTTACTAGAAACACACTAGTCTTATATTAGACTCCGTGGGTGGCAACAAACTAACAAGTCCGCCTCGGTCACAATGGAACTCACACGAGTGTAACATGATTGCTAGCCTAATTAACTGGCGATATTACTAATGCATACATTTTCCATGCTTTATTGCTTACAACGTTTACTTACTAAATGGTTTGTTTAACAAACTTGTTTTTAAACTCAAACCTGTGAACTCACCAACCGTTGTGTTGACCCGTTTTAGCATGTCTTTATCAGGTGTTTAAGGTGCACGTGTGAAGTTGAAATGAGTCTAGGATGCATGGATCCCACTAAGCATCGAATTATGCTGGGAGTCTTTAATGAAATGTTATGTCTGGGCGTCTTGACACGCACTCTGGGTTTTTAAGTGTTTTCATAAATTATAAGCTTCCAAAAATGTAAAAACTTTATTGTAAATGTACTTACCTCATTTATAATGAGAAATTATATTTAAATATTCTCCATTATAAATTGGTTGTTCGTTATGACACATGGCTAGATACTGTTATGTCAAGCGCCTCACGGTAAAACCCCGTTAGTCGAAAATTGAGGGTGTGACAGATTGGTATCAGAGCCATTATTTATAGTAAACTATGTTTGTTTTCAAAAACCAGTCTATAACCTTTTTCAAAGCATTGTGTCAGTTTAACACTTTCAAATCCAGACATACATTTCATTCATGCATGCACTGCATATGTGTACGCATCGTATTTGCATCGCGTTGATTTTGCACTTAGCTTCTACACTCATTTATGACAAGCATATTAATCATGTATTTGCATACACATTTATTCTGTACTTGGGGTACATAGTATGTTAGTACATAACCATTTAACTCCTCAATGCCATACGGGTATGTCGACATCATACACAACATTATCCTCGGATAAGGAGCACGCCACACTTGTTGTCACATCGGAACCTTCACCCATTCTCACATCATTGGAGCCGATGAAATACCGGCTTGAATATAGCAACGACATCTTCTAGAATGATGAGTCATCTAAGGCCCTTGCACGGGCAACGCCAAACGAGTATAACCTTTTCAAGAGTTGGGTATGTCGGAAGTGAGCCTCTTATCTATCTACCATCTTGAGTATCCTAAACTTGCAAGCCATACTCCACTCCAAACTCCAAACTTGAGTCTTGGCTGAGACACACCTCTTTGAGGCAGACCTTTGAAGGCATTTTTTTTTTTGAAATACATCGGCATTGAGATGCCATAATTTTCATTCCTGAGCCGCGTGCTCATTTCATTAGTCGATGCTGCTGGAAGAGTAAATTGACTGCGCAACTGAAAACATCTTACTTATGGTACACTCAAAGTCTATTCTGACTTAAAGGGAAAAAAATATTTACTTCACTTTATTTCTAGCTTATGTCTAAGTCATACTTCGATTGCATGTTTTCTTCCGGAACATGTATTCTTTAGCCCTCTGTAAAGCTGAACTCATAGTGTGTTCGACTCGAGTGAATACTCGGATAATCTATTCCCATCCAAAGTTTTGGATGAAACTCTGACCTAATCTATGTACGATCAATAAAAAGTCTTTTTGCTCACCTTTTCATGATTAGTATCATTCGGTACTCGGCAATTCAAACTAAGGGGCGACTTCACGCATGGTGGGAGGAATTGGGCTGATCATGTAAACCAAATTATTATTTTGGGTGCACACTTAATAATAATTTTTGGTGCATGTGATCCTGATGAATCCTATAGTGTGGTCATAGTCGTTGAATCTCAAAGCTAAGTTTTCACCATTGCTGGAAGCTCTCATAACTCGTCGAAAACTAGTAGAAATTGTATAATATGTTCTATAACTGGTAGAAGTGACTAGCCGATTGAAGATGGATCCTCATAAAATTTTATGTTTTAGTTACCAATATGCAAGTTATTTTGGCAAGCTTAAGATATATTTTCCAAACCTTGTTATGAAAATAATCTGAATTCAAAACCTCTCTAGCATTCCGTGGCTAGACCTCTAACCCTAGTGCATATGCGAAGTTTTAAGAACCTCTTGTAAACCAACACCATGTTTGTGCGACCTAGCTAAAAGTTCATGTTTATGTACTTACTCTGACCAATTGTTAACTCCCATTTTAGCTTGAAATTTTTTTTCCGACCATGACAAACTCTATAATAAGACCATTCCATAAGATAATCCCATTTTCTCAAGGACATTGGAAAACATAATTTAAACCATCAAACCTCCACTAGAATGCGATGAATTGGAGTACCTTATGCATGAATAGAACCGTAACTCTATAACAAAACTCTTTGAGAAATATGTTCTTTAACACCCCTCTTTGGCTAACATTCTCAAAAACAATTTTAATCACTCGCCTCATCTTGACCCCGTGAACTAGCTACTAGTATGGTCCTACCTCAACTCTCATGGAAATCGGTAATTTAGTTATTTAACCTTCCATAAAGCGTTGAATCTTCCTCTTGACCCATAGCTCTAAAGACACGTCCCTAAGGATTGGGGAATTCTCTATGCAACTTTTCCTAGAAAGTTTTTGGCCCTAGAGCAGTGATTCTTAATCGTCTGAAGTAACGCCTTGATCGTATGTGAAGGCTAATGGTGTAACTCATCTTATGTGTCTATAGTAACAACGAACAGGTTTTTGATACAAACCTCCAGCACTGACTCGCCCTAGTTTGAGTCAAACCCCAAATAGCCAAAGTATTATTGAATGCCCTCGGTAAGGAAACTAAATTGATTTCTTCCCATTTTTCTTCGGCATAAGCTCGAACTCGCTAATGCCATCAATTTGCATGCACATAACGAATTACAATTACCAAACCTAAACTTCAATATAACAACGAGTATGACCTTGACGAGACATATGGTTAAACTTTTCTTCTAGTAAACAAACAACAAAGTGATGGACATACTATCCAATAGACGATCAACCTCCGATAATGACTTCGTCAGTGACAAACCTTAATTTGAATGAAACCTGAATAATCGTGTCCTCATTAGGACTTCTATTTCTCCATAGGAATAAAGTTTAAGGAAAAACGTATTTCTATTCCCGAAGTACCTTATACCGCCCGACTGAGGACTATATAGTTAACGTGAATAAGTCTTGTCAGTTGACGTAAGACCGTTCATCATCAAAACCATGCTCAGATCCATAACTCACGAGGAACGGCGCGTAACCATCCATCCAAGTATTCATGTGGATTCATATTGGTCTATCTTAGATGGAAAACATATACTCATCTTTTCTTGCCTAAAGTGGCGAAAAGAAATTTACCAGTTACCCTTGACACTAGGAAGATACAGTTTGGTTAGGATTGGTAATGAGAACCTTCGAAGATGTGTTGTTAGTGTGGTGAGTTAGTTGCGGTACACCCAATATATAAACGCTAAAGGTATGTTGATGTTGGGGACATCACTAACCGACTTTCCTACCTTGAGTATAGTTATATTCGCTTTTACCATAAATCGGTATTCGCACCAAAGTGGTGGAGACAAGAGCTACCTTACGACCTAGAAATGATCCGCTCACTTTAGGAGAGATATTTTCTAAATATGCCTTGTTCGATGCTGGACTTGAAACACAATGCCCGCTAGAGCGGAGGACAGGGGAAATCGTTTCATTGTGGCTGATGGTTAGTATTCCTACTTAAGATACATTAGATGCCCATCCTACCTAATGACTAAACCTGCTGACCGAGCTAGTTGTTGACGTCTTTTCTTTCGATACCTAGACTAGTTAATGCCATTCTTAATTAAATAACCCATTGGATATGCATTCTGCATTTTGTTAAACGTCGTTAACGTTGAACAACGTCTCTCATTCTCAGTTATAGCGAATTCATTACGAGAATTGAGGTCCAAGTTGCGAAGTTGTATAAATGGGTTTGCTAATCAAGAATTCGGGTTTGGATTTGCACATGGGTAACCGAATTAACTGATGGCTATGGGTTAAAAGTTAAATAATATAATAATATAACAGAAGATGCAAATAGGTCCCTAGACTATGGATGTGGATACACAATAGGGTTAAAGTATAAATTAGGGTAGAAGTTGTATATTTATCAAAGTTAATTTATATATATAATAATTACATATAATAATCAATAAAAAATAGAATAATAATTACTCGATTACACGATATTTTTATTAATTAATTTTCCTGAACATAAATCGGGTTGGGTTATGAATAAAATATTAATTTGAAAATCCGAGTTGTTACATTCTCCCATACTTTATGGAATTTTGTCCCGAAATTAAAGGATACTATAACAAAACCATTAAATTTCTAGGAAAGGAAAATTTTAAACATAACTTTTTTTTAAAAAAAAGAATAACACAGAACTTTTAATAGTTAAAACAATGCTCCAAATGAAAATCTAATAAGGATACTTATATATAGGACGTACCGGCGGCGTATCTACCATGTCCTTATCATCTCTACATTTATACCGTTATCCATACTACTTTTGATTTGATATTATGACACACAATTGCATGCATTATGATTTTCATGTGAGGACTTCGATAATTATATTTCGGACCATAATTATTTAGATCGTCGGATGGTCCACATGATTCGTCCCATCGTTATTTTATTGATAAGGTTTTCCAGAATCTAAATCGGGCTGGGTTACGGATAAAATATTAATTTGAAAATCCGAGTTGTTACAGACACGTCCGACACCCAGATCATCGATGTGGAAAATCAGTGACTCGGTAAGAAGCATTCATAAAGCAGCTATTACTGATGATATTAAAATATTAAAAGTAATGATAAATAAACTAAAGAAAGATAATATTGGAATTTAGAAATTCCAGAAAAGAAGAATCTGGATATTTATCCAAAGAAATATACGAGAAAGGATTCTCGAAAAAGTAAATACACAATGTATCCTGAAAGTAAAAAGATGTATCAAGTGGAATATATGACACATTTCACTTCAGGTGTTAAATTTAAGAAAATGTTTGGTAAAAAAAATAAAAATAAAATAAATAAATTTTAAGAATAAAAATGATAGCATCTTAAAATTTGACAATCGAATACGGGTTCCTAGTTTTGGCGGAAAATAAGATATGATATTAGATGAAGGCCATAAGTTTAAGCACATAGTACACTTTTATAGAGATAAAATGTATAAGGATTTAAGAATTGATTATTGATGGTCGGAAAAAAAAATCTGCTATCGCAGTAGATGTAGAGAAAGGCCTTACATGCCTAAAAGTCAATCTGGAGCATTGGACACTATCTAGTTACCTATATAAATTCCCAGGATCGAGTCATGTACAATGCTAATTAGGTGATGATCGTTAAGCATACCAAATCAGCACACTTTCTTCCTATCCGTTAAGACTCTAAAAAAAAAAAAGTTATCCAAATTATATTCGAGAGATAGTAGTTTCACTTTGAGAGTTTTAGCAAAAATTTTAGATGAAGTTAGGAACATGATAAAATTGAGCACCGCATACCATTCCCTGACTGACAGTTATAGTAGAATGAACTATTCAAACAGTAGAGGCCTATACTTTGCATTATCGACTTTGGTGGTAGTTTTGGAACGACCATCTACCATTGATTTAATTCTCAAGAATTATCGCATCAACATTAAGGTATCACCATATAAGGCAGGCGTTATATGGGATGGAAATGTAGAAATCCGACCTGATTGGACATTTTAAGAAAAAGTGAGTTATCTGGACCTAAGATCTTCTAGTTACAGCAGACACAATAAATATTAAAGGAAGCATGTAAAGCGCACATTATTGCTAAAAGAGTTATGCAGATCAAAGGCGTAAACCCTTAGATTTTCACATAAGGGATAAAATGATGATAAATGTATCACCTTTAAAATGAGTGATTTGACTTGGAAAGAAATGAAACTCAAACCCTGATATATTGGACCGTTTGAGATAATGGCCAGAGTTTGGGCCATTGGCATACCGAGTAACACTTTTTGAAAGGTTAAGCGAGATACATGATACATATCATGTGTCTAACCTAAAAAGTGTTGAATATATATAAAGCACAATATATACCCCATAAGAATATACATATAAATAAAAAGTTAAATTACGTCTAAGAACCATTGCCAATCGAGAATAAACAAACACGAAAGTCATATAATAAAGAATTTTATCTAGTAAAGTAGAGTAAAGTGGAATGCATGACATGGTCAAGACATTAGCATAGGTTGTGGAAGATGAGGTGAACAAAACGTACACTCAATTCTTTACATGAAGAAATTTCGCGGATGAAATTTTTATAAGGTGGGGAGAGTTGTAACACCCCATTTTATGTGTATAAATAAAAAAAACATATTAAAAATTTTTATTTCAAGTATTACTGGCCAAGTAATGAGTAAAGTAACTACGATAATGAGTAAAGTAACTAATTGAGATATGAAGTGTCTATACAAGCAACTAGTACTGTAAGATACCGTTAAATAATAATAATAATAATAATCATCATCATCTAAACAATAAAAATAAATTGCGATAATAATAATAGAAATAAATAATGATATCATAAAAGTAAAATGAAAAAAAAATGCACGTGTGTGCGGAAGAGAATTGTAAAGAATATGTTAATATAATAATAATTGTAATTTATAAATACACCCTATGTATTATTCAACAAAAGTAAGAATTATTATTTTATCAATTAAAATAAATCATATCCATAGTAACCGACTCATGAAAGTCGGCAAACCTCCCTTATATAAACCATTTTTTTTGGTTCACAAGCACACATGTGGCCTTTCCAACTTCATTTCATGAATAAAGGACAATACCTTATATATTTGTATTGGTATAATACCTCGAGTAGCTACATCGATACCTTGTCTGATTGATCGAGACTTTAGTACACGAATCCAAAGCTCGGCCTGAACAAGGTGAGACTTTGTGCCATCATGTAAATTTTTCGATCTCGTGATTGTCGTTAAAGCTTATCGGTTTATACTAATACATATATGTACTACACTAGGTGCTTAATACCAGGAAGCTCATAAACAATAAACTTGCAAGGTGAGACATTCAACTTTTTGTACCACTCACATTTGCGTGAGACAACTGTTTTTCCAGCACTGTCATGATGATTTAAAAACCTATAAAACTCATGGCAGATGGTCTAAATATTTTCAAATATAATTTTTAAAAAGTATTTTAAATACATTACAGTGATTAAGTCTCTGTAGACTTACGGGATGGTTACTACTGGTATTGTGGGGTTTTGTATACAAGGCTTTCCTACTGGGCTATTACACGTTACTTATTGGACAAGTGTTAGCCAATAAGTAATATGACCACAGTCATAGATACGGTCGAGTGACAAGTACCTTTCGGTAATTTGTAAGCAGACAGGTGTAAAAACATCTTAATGCTGTAACTGTAAATATGTGTCATTTACAAATGAATGTACTTACCAGTATTTCCTGCTGATAAACTATTTTTAAAACATGTTTCAGGTGAGATATTAAAGACAAAAGGAATGATGTCTGCGGGCCTTCCGGCTTAAATAAGTGGCTTATCACCAGAATAAAGAAACGTGTTTTGTAAATGAGGGTTATCCCTATAAAACATTTGTACATTTAAATATGAATTTTATCCTAGTTTATGAAATGAAAATCATGGTGTTTTACACTCTGATGATTTTTCCTAACTACGGTCCTGATAAATCTTTCCGCTACTAAATAATAAACACCGATACCATCACTTGCGTTCACGGCTCCCTTCCCGGGGTATGGGCTGTGCTCAAGTGTTGTAACTTCAGCACAATTTGTTGTACCCCATTTTCATTAGACCTCCAGTCCAGTAACTCACGTGACCTCTCAGTCATCTGAAGTGTAAGGAGTATGCAACAGATTATGATTCATCATCATCATCATCACATCTCTCCCCCTCCACTGAGAGACCGGCTTTGCGACGGTGGTCGTACAATGACGGAGACCAGAGAGGAGGCAGAGGGAAACAGAGTTGGTGTCGTTGGCTTTCCGGCCGTCTATGATAAAGCCGACCATTAGGTGTGGCCGGGTAGTCGATGGCCGCATGCCCGACACCCCGCTAGGCCTGAGTTTTTTTTTTTTTAATTATATGTATTTTTATTAAAACAATATGTATAGTTAGTGTTTGTACTTAATTACTTAACCACTAGCTTGGTCTAGTGGCAAATGGGTATTACTCCCTACATAAAGGTTATGAGTTGTACACTCATTTGAGGCATTTTTAATCATATTTTTATATACAAAAAGTTTTTACACAACCCAGTTATAACTAAGTAAACCCGTATAAAAATTAAATTATTTAAACCCAACAAAAAACTCTTTTTACTTAAGGACCAAAAATATTTTCGCCTTTAGCCCAAAATTTTTTTTCTTTTCCAGGAGCTGGCCTTGGTCTATGGCGGTGTCTTATGGAGATTTTGAGTCGGTTTGGATAGTAAAGACCATGATGGTGACGTATCTGAGCTTATTTGTAAATCTATTTCTTAACGAGTTTTGACTTTTGGCTGAGTTCTCTTTTGTTTGATTTCCGCTTTTGCACATGAGCTATAGTGTTTTTAAAGGGGTTTAGTAATTCAGCTCGTGTTTTGAAGAGATATGTACCGAAAGGTAAACAGACAGAATTTTTTGCTAAAGGTTGGATTTGTAATTGTGCGGTTTGCTTATTGAGGGGGTGTTTAGGATTCCTTATTTTCATCAACTTATAACATATAAACTTTTTTGAAAAGTTAATAAGGTGTATAAAATGTTTGGCAAACCATAAGGCCCTATGTTTTAACTTATAGAGAAAGCAAAATAAGAGAGTTTTAAAAAGTTAGGAATATGTAACTATTAACTTAATGAGTTTAATTTACCTATTACCCCTCTCTAACTCTCAAAATGTATTACACCCCTTTAAAAGAGAGTGTTCTTTTTAGACATTTTGGTTCATCACAACACATAAGCTAATCCAAACATTTTTTTTTATTTTTTTTAAAAAGTTCATAAGTTAATAAGTCATTTTAACAACAAAAAAAGTCCATTTTCACTTAAATAAGCAATCCCAAACACACCATGAATCGTCTATCAAATTATTTGGAAGTTTTTGTTACAAGTGTTAAGTTGTTGTCTTAGTCTAAAGTTACAATATATTGTTGGATTGATATATACATGTCTGTCAATAATTTTGATATATACAAAGCGTATATGCTGACAAAGTTCGATATAGTCGACATATATGTGTTTTGTTAGTAGCTCGATCAAATTTATGTTCATTGTTTCTTTTTGTATGTGGCCTAATTTGTTGATTGTCACTGCTACATTTACATTAGAGTAAAGAAATCACATTGCCTTTACCGGCTACCGCCCAACCCCTGTTGGCTCAAATGTTGTTTGGCCCGAGTGTAAGGCTCAACCCAAGAATTAAAGTAATATTATATTTAGTAATGTCTTGGCTAACAAGTTAGGGTTAGTCAAGAGTTAGGGTTCATCAAGAGTCAAACCGAGTTAGGGTTAGTCTATATAAATCGAGTTAGGGTTCATCAAGAGTCAAATCGAGTTAGGGTTAGTCTATTTAGTAATGTCTTGGCTAACAAGTTAGGGTTAATCTATATAAACCGAGTTATGGTTAGACATTAGAGACGATGAGGTTGATGTAATCGAGTTAGGGTTCATCAAGAGTCAAACCGAGTTGGGGTTTGAGAGAGTTTGTAATCAGTTTTTTGAGTTATATTTTCTTATTAACATAAACGAGAGTTAGTCGTTTAATTCGTATGTTGATTATTGATCTGGGACTTGAATTGGTATCAGAGCCAAGTCCAAGAAATAGATAATCGACTGAATCGTCGTTGCCGTTGCCGGAAGAAGATCCCACCGTCGTTGTGTGAGTCAGGCACAACGAAGAAGATCGTTGCTGCTCGCTCCTCCGGGTTCCCATTGCCAGTTCCGATTCACGATTGAAAAAGAAGGTTGGGTTGAGTCATTGCTTTTTGGGTCCGTGTAAGAGTTTGGCTGTTAATCGGTGTTAAGTTGGAAACCTACTACAGGATTTAATTAAAGGCGAAAAGGGTTGTGTTTGTTTTCTTGTGGACTTTTGAAGTTTCTGATCGGAGTTTGCAAAAGTTTCTATTGATCGAAAATCCGTTTTAAGGGATTATATGGTTTTGTGATTTGAGTGTCACAAAGTCTACATAATTTAGATTCTTTTTTGCACAGGTCACGAAGAATTCAAAAGAAAAGAAAATAATAGTTTAATTTATTATTTTTGGATCGTAGAAGATAAAAGTGAAAGAGGGGTTTGGTTTTTGTTTCGAAGACAACAATTTGTTATTCGGTTCGATAGTTATTCGTTAACCGGGTTCACGAACATTGTTCGTTGGTTCGGTTCTAAAAAGTTGTTCAGGGCTAGTTGTTTGGTTTGTATTTGTTCCAACGTAGTGGAGCAAGGGTGTTCGACGACGTCAATGGCAGGTGAAAAAGAGGAGCCGATAATCCAACCAAAGCGAGTGGGGGGATATCATTGCAGGTTCCAAAGTTGAATGAAACTAATTACATCTCATGGGCGATTGTGGTGGAAGCGATCTTAGATGATCAAGAGTTATGAGAAGTTGTTCAACCGAATGAGGGTGCGGTTATTGATGCGAAGAAGAATAAAACGGCAAAAGCGTTTTTGTTTCAAGTAATAGAAGGTGATATTCTTCTTTAGATTGCTCAATACAAAAATGCCAGAGAAATATGGACGGCTTTGAAAGCACGGTATGTTGGGGTCGAGCGAGTTCAAAAGGCTCGACTGCTAACGTTGAAAAGTGAATTTGAGAAACTCAAGATGGCGGAAAACGAGACCGTTGACGAGTTTGCTGGAAAAATAACAGGTATGGTTTCAAAGGAAAAGAGTCTAGGTCACTTGTTCGAGCAAGATGTCTTGGTGAAGAAGTTACTGGATGCGGTTCCAAATAAGTACTTTCAACTTGTACCCTCAATCGAGCATAGTGTTGATCTCGATAGTTTGATGTTTGAAGATGTTGTTGGAAGACTTAAGGCGTTTGAGGAACGTATACGGGGCAGAGAACGCGCTTCAAATTCACAAGGTCAGTTACTTTTCAATCGGACAGAAAGTAATTACAAAGGGAAGTCGTATGATCAGTCCGGTAACCGAGGTAAGGGTTGGCTGAGTTCACAGGGACGTGGAAGAGGCTGAGAAACCGGAGGTCAAGACCGAGAGGATAAGGATCAAGATGGTTGTGAAAACCAAGATGGTCAACATCGTGGGTCAAGGTATACGGGTCAAAGAAGAACGAATGATCGTCAATGGAGAAGAAAGGATATGTCACAGGTTCAGTGTTACCGTTGTGATGGGTTCGGTCACTTTGCGTCTACGTGTCCAGAACATATGAAGAAAAATGAAGAATCTAATTTGAACAAAATTGATGATTTTGATCCAAGTTTATTTATGATTAAAGGTGATCAGAAAACGGTTTTTCCGAATGAAGATGGTGTGATTCCAAAGCGTTTCGAAACTAAACTGATGGAGAAAGATGTTTGGTATCTCGACAACAGAGCATTGAATCACATGACCGGTAATAAAGCATACTTTTATGAGTTAAATGAATGTGTCACGGGAAAGGTGAAGTTCAGAGATGAATCTTGTATTGATATTTAGGGAAAAGGGTCAGTCTTAATTGAAGGAAAAACGGGGGAACAACATTTGTTGGCCGATGTCAACCACATCTCAAGCTTAAAGTGCAATATCATAAGTCTTGGTCAAGCAACGGAAGGTGGATGCGAGATTCACATGAAGCATGATTTGCTAACCATTAAAGATGATACAGGTAATATTTTGATGAAGGTGACAAGGACCAAGAATCGATTGTACAAGATTAGCCTCAAGATAACAAGTCCCAGTAAACGAGGTATCATTGGAATGAAGAATTTTGCACGTAGGGATCTTCAAAGTACTGGAGTGAAAGAAGGCAAGTCGGTTACGAGTCAGATTCCAATCAAAGATCCAAGTTCCAAAATTCAAAGTCCAAAGAAGAGTGTTCAAGAAATTAAACGCGTGGTCAAGAAAAGGATTCAAGCCCAAGGGAAGGCGTGTGATGATCAAACGAAGCAAGTGTTAATTCTAGCCAAGTTGAGCCGAAAGAACATTACAAGAGATCATGAAAAGTCTCGGGAGAATCAAGAGAATGATGACAAGCGTGAAGTTGAAGACCCGCCAATTTCGAGTAGGAAATTATGGTGTGAGTCAGGTGACTCGGGTATAACAATTGTGGGGGTGATTGTTGGCTCAATTGTTGTTTGGCCCGAGTGTAAGGCCCAACCCAAGAATTAGAGTAAAATTATATTTGGTAATGTCTTGGCTAACAAGTTAGGGTTAGTCTATATAAACCGAGTTATGGTTAGACATTAGAGACGGTGAGGTTGGTGTAACCGAGTTAGGGTTCATTAAGAGTCAAACCGAGTTAGGGTTTGAGAGAGTTTGTAATCAGTTTTTTGAGATATATTCTTATTAATATAAACGAGAGTTAGTCGTTTAATTCGTGTGTTAATTATCGATCTAGGACTTGAACCCCCACAACGTGGTGGTCAACACACTAGTTTCAATTATAAATCCGTCTATAGTCCAACTGTACAAACGAATATAAAAAATCTATTTATTCTAATAAAAGACTACTAAATTATGCCACTTGTTAATCTCATAGCCCTCCTCATCTTTTTTTTCAACATATTTCAATATATGGTCATTTATCTTTAAGTTATTTAAATACATGAATTCAAATTGTGTTTATTAACGGAAAATTCTAATCGATTCATTTATTAACATTAATAGTGAAATAAGAAAATAAGAAAATTTCAACATTAAATTTGCCGGCCTGTAAGGATAAAATTTTCAAGTCACATGTAATTGCATATTAAAGAAAATAAAGGTACATTATTGTCTAAGAATTTGGATTTGTATGGTAATAAATTGCAAATTATTTTTAAACTGGATTCGAGCAATAGTGCATAATATTTTATATAAGATTGATTTCAGATTTTAATTTTTTTCATATACATTTGAACTCAGGAAATTTTGTAATTTCTTAATTTTCTTCAAACATTTTACATAAATATTGAAAACATTAAGAATACTTATTACATAAATCTTGGTGTTTAGTTTTAATTAATTCATTAACTTATTGTGTAATATAGAGAGTTTTAGTAATAAGAAAATCAATATTTTGTTTTCAATATTTTTTTCCATAACTGATACCAAAATGTTTCAAAACATATAATTTATGATGTTATTTATAACTTTTATACATTTAAATATATTTAATTTAATATGCCTTATAGTACAAATTGCTTAATTAAAGGCATACAAATTCAAAATTTTAAACCAAAAAATATGTTTCAATCCCATCAACTATTTTCGCTTTCCAAATAACATTTATGATATTGAAACCTAGATCATAGAATATCATTTTCGTTAGGTTTTTACATAATTTTAATATTATATTAACTTATTCTTTTATTTTTATAGAAATACAATATTGGGGTTATGTTAGTGTATTATGTTGGTTAGTACATAATTAAAATGTTTATTATGATTTATATTCAAAACAACTATACGAAAAATTTAAAATAACATTACAATCATAGCATTTATTATTCAGTTATGTTATAAAAATTTAGTAAACTTCACACCTTAAATATAACGTAATTTAATAGAATATTTATTATTTTTCTTACTATTTGTAACTTGATCATGTTCCTCATTATATTTCAAGGATATTTCATTTTCATATTAATTATAAACAAAAATAGTTAATCAGGTTAAAAGTCATTACCATGCTTTCATAAAATCAGATTTCGTTGCTTATTCTTCCTTTTTTTATCACTATAAGTTGTTAATATATATATATATATATATATATATATATATATATATATATATATATATATATATATCGATTGATTAAGTATTCCAACAACTTTCCATAATATTAACTAATAAGTAATAACAAGATGTTAGTATTCAAAATTTAAACATTCCTTATCCAATACTTTGAATTAATTTAAATAAGAATCACTACCTTCACTTTATGCAATTTTAAATATTATATTTTTCGGCTAACTTAGAATAATCACTGTTATTTGAAAAATGACTTTAAGGTTAATATGTCTTTGTCATTTTTCTGTGAATTACATTCATATGAAATGAAACAAATCATTTTATTATATTTTAATTTTCAATTATATATATTGCTTGATTATACAACTTCTAATTTTAAAATATATAAAAATTAAAATTTTGTGATACACATAATATTATATTAATGACAACAAATTTATCATGATTAATCAATTTAAGATTCTAAAGATTCTAAGGATTATTATATCATCAAAGTTTAGGTAATCTATTTTTGGGGTAATCATGTTTTTCGGATAAACATGAACTGATGATCTCAAATAACATGATATTAATTGTTTAAAATGTAAGATATTTTATGTGTATGAATATTTTTTTTGTTAGTTTCATGGATATACTTATCATTATTTAGGGTTGGTAAATTGGTATGTACTTGAAAGAACCTTATTTTTCACACCGACAACTATGTGTGGCTACATCAAGAGTTACAATCAAACTTAGAGCATTTCCAATGTGATGTTTAGGGGGTGTTTGGGATTCCTTATTTTACCTCCTTATAACTTTTCATTAAGTTAATAAGTTACAAAAGTGTAACTTATGGAACTTTTTCTCTCACAATATTAGCAATCCCAAACACCTTATTATTTTTCAAAAAGTTTATAAGTTATAAGTCGGTGAAAATATGCAATCCCAAACACCCCTTTAGTTCTGACGTGACATTATTCAAAATTCTAAACTGGATAAATGCACATTAGAGGTGATATTCACTTTAAGGCATATAAACAAAAACTGAATGAAAATAAATATGATAAGTGGACCAATTGTAATTAACTTTTCATTTAAATCTTAAAAACAATTTCAATCCCCCACTTTAGCTATCCTTCTTTTTGAGTTACAAAATAATTTATTTTTGTTTGTTTTACTTTCAACGTTAAATATTTTTAATAAATAAATATTATTGTTTATGTAATTTAAAAAAAAAATTAATAATTTTTGTTTGTTTGTTTGTGGTTGGTTTATTTATTGTCTGTGCAATTTTAAATTTTTATTTATAACTTTTATTATTTTTATTTTAAATCTATTTACTAGAACTTATTTTATTTTTAAATAATATGAAATAAAAAATAAGATCTTTATAAAAATATTTGAGTTTACAGAAATAAAATATAGAAATAGGTGATTCTGTTGAATATATGAGTGTTTAAAAGTGGATGTAGTGTTGGAGGAAAAATGAGATTATTTGGTGTTTGAAAGTGAATCAGTAGAAATCTGATGTAGTAGTTGATATGACGTGTACGTTTAGTTGTTTTTTACTCATCCACCATTGTGGATACTCTTATATGTTACCTTATCAAGAGTTAGGGCAACTCCAATGCCATGTTTAGTTCTGATTCAAAATTCTGAACTTGACAAACGTCCATCGGAGGTGATGTTCAGTTTAAAGCATATCCACAAAAATGAATGAAAACAAACATGATAAGTGGGTCAAAAGTAATTGATTTTAATTTTCATTTACATTTTGAAACCAAGTTCAACCTCCGACTTTAATTATCTTTCTTTTTGAATTAAAATATAATTTTTTTTTGCTGTTTTTTTTTACTTTCAATGGTAAAAAATTCATTTGTTTCTAAGCTTACACACCAACGGTAATCATCTTAATTTTTTTTTGAAAGACGGTAACCATCTATAAATATTTAAATAATACGAAATAAAAAAATTAAGATACTTATAAAAGTATTTTTGTTTATAGAAAGAAAATATAGAAGTAAGTGATTATGTGGAATACATGGGTGTTTAAAAGTGGATGTAATGTTGGAGGAGAAATGAGAGTTTTTGGTGTTTGAAAGTAAATGAGTGAAAATCTGATGTAGCAGCTGATGTGGCGCGTTTAGTTTCTTTTTACTCATCCACCATTGTGGATGCTCTTACAATCAGAGATGGACTAAATATTTTGATTTTTGATAAACAATGTATATCAACCAATATAACAAATGTAGTGTATACAGAAGTTTTTTTACTTATTTGTAACATATTTGTGTAACATTAGTTATGTAATTTTTACAATTTTAATGTAATTGTAATTTTATTAATAATATATGATCATTTTGTTGACTGAATTTTACTTAATAGCTAGAGTTTAATATTTTCATCAATTACTCGTGTAATACACGAGGCTCAAACTCAGTGGCGGATGTAGGTTACACTGCATGAAATACGGTTAAAAAAATTTAAACATTACCCCTAACATTTGGTTCTAGATCCGTCACTGCCCAGACTAGTGTATATATATATACATCACAACTTAACTAAAAGTTTCTCAATGGTTTTATTTTAACTTACCTATAGTCACCTTTTTTCTAACGGAGATTAAATACAAGCATTTTTCTTTTCACGAGAATAATAAAAAGAAAAAAATCTTCCCATAATAAGCCTGTCAAATAAAGGCATGACCGCTGTTCAAAAATTTTTTTTTAAATAAAGGCATGACCGATATGATAACAATTCACATACATGTAAATTAGTTTTTTAAAATTTTTCTTTTTCACCATCATTCAACTACAAATCTATATACAAACCTCTATCCACCCTCAAATTTTCAACTTCTGTACTCATGGGTTATATTAAACCAAATTTGCACCTTCAAAATGGATGTTTTTTGTTCTACAGTCACGGTCAACGACAGTACAAATGTTCAAGATCGTCTTCAAACTCTGAAACACCAAGCATTGCCAAAGCTAAATGTGAGTTCAAGTCATTTTTTGTTTGTGGAATCTGAGGATAACCGTCAAAAGCATAGTGGTTAGATGAAAATGGGGTCCCGGCTGGTGTTTTCCTTAGTTTTGGATTTGCTTCGACTCCTTTAAGGATAGAAAGTACTACATCAATGTTTGGTCTTTTCGATTCTTCATTGTGGATACACGCGTCTGCGGCTTGTATCATTCGGGTAATCTGGTCTAAGTTTTTATGAGTGAAATTGATGCGGGGGTCGAGTAGTTCCTGTATAGATCCTTGTTGTAACAATGGTTTCGCCTGCAAAATAAATAAGAATCAAATAATTCAATAACGATAATTTGACACGAACCCGAAAATCATGTCAGACACATGAACACGACACAAATTATTATGGATCGACACAAAGACAACAAGTTTGACACAGAAATTTTATTTTCTTTTATTTTTCTCCTTTTTGCATATTCATACTCTAAAATTACAATTTACAACAAAAAAAACACGTGTATAAAATATTTAGGTATAAACTATAAAAACTAATATTTATTTCTCTTTCAACCTTTAAATTTTGGCATAAAATACCTATTAAAAATAAATATTTTTTTTAAATATATGAGGCTTAACCCACAAACTAGCCAAGTCGACCAAACACAACCCGTTTAGCAAAATGTGGTTGTAGGTCGAGCTTGAACTACCATGAGCCCGTTTAGGCATAACTTGAACATGCAAATTCAGTGTCAGGTTTGTGTCATGTCAGAAACTACACCACTACCTAGGTGTCATGATGTAGATCACAAATAATCAAATTTGACATTTTTTAATAATTATTATTAATATTACTATTATTATCATTATTATTATTACTATTATTATTATTATTATTATTCAATATGCTTAATTATTATCTATAGCAACTTTAATCATGAAAAACTCACCCACAAAACCAAGTTTTCTTCTCCGGCTCCTCTTCTTGATTCAATCGGCTTACGTCCTGTTATTAACTCCAAAAGAACCACCCCAAATGCATAAACATCCGTTTTATCGGATACTTTCCCATGTTGGAAATATTCAGGTGCCAAATAGCTATTAGACCAAAAAGAAAAACATTATCCATCATCAAAATCTACAACCCACCAAAAGCAAATATGCCTAAAACATCTTAATCAAACAATACCCGAATGTTCCTTTCACAGTTTTGCACAAAAACGGAACCGAAGGGGCAGAAGTCCAAGTAGCTAATCCAAAATCACATAACTGCAAGAAAAAGTGAAACACAAATTATTAATCTCAAAGGTGGTTTAACTGAAAGTGAACATGTGATAAATCAACTTCTTTTTAACCTTAGGTGATTTTCTTGAGGAAAGAAGGATGTTTGAAGGCTTAATATCTCTATGAACCACACATCTTTCAGTACCATAATGCAAATACCTCACAGCTTCAGCAACCCCAATAGCAACCTTATACCTTACTGACCATGGAAGTTTTGATCCGCCATATTTACCGGTTCTTGTTTCTGCAAAGTGGTTTTTTCTTGATTTAATAAAGATTCAAACTTTAAAACTCAAGCTCAAGATCAAACTCGTGTTTCTACAAAATGGGCATTTTCTCGATTTTGTAAAGGTGCAAACTTTAAGACTCATGAACAAGAACAAATCTTGTTTCTATGAACCAGCTTTTTATTTATTTATTTGATAAAGATTCAAACTTTAAGATTCAGAATCAAGAACAAACTCTTGTTTCCACAAAACGAGTATTTTCTCTATATAATAATAATAATAAAGATTCAAACTTTAAGATTCAAGATCAAGAACAAACATAAGGGTCATAGAAATAGAGATTAAAGATCAAGAAGAAACTCTTGTTTCTACAAGACTGGTATTTTCTTGGTTTAATAAAGATTCAAGCTTGTACATTCAAGAATCAAGAACAAACTCTTGTTTCTACAAAACAGGTATTTTCTTGTTTCAAAT
Organism: Bidens hawaiensis; assembly: GCF_021521415.1. NCBI lineage: Eukaryota > Viridiplantae > Streptophyta > Magnoliopsida > Asterales > Asteraceae > Bidens > Bidens hawaiensis. The sequence goes on along the minus strand of NW_027495613.1, from coordinate 13,512 downwards.
AAAGATTCTAACTTTAACATTCAAGATCATGAACAAACACTTGTTTCTACAAAACAGGTATTTTCTTGATTTAATCAAGATTCAAACTTTATAATTCAATATCAAGAACACACTCGTGTTTCTACAAAACAGGTATTCTCTTGACTTGATAGAGATCCTAAGTTTAAAAAAAATATCAAAACGCAAACACAAAGGTTATAGAAATAATACCGCGTAAATAACGTTCTAAGCTTCCACCAGACACATACTTGTAAACCAAAAACAACCCGCCTTCTGCATCGATACAAAACCCGACTAGGGGACAAATATACTGATTATGAAGAGAACTTGCTATCATTAGTTCTCTACAGAAAGCCTTTGGGGCCTCTTTATCTTCTTTGTCAAGTTTCTTGATTGCAACTGTTGTTCTCAAGATCCCAATTCTTCCCTTGAACACATAGCTCAATGCACCTCTTCCCAAAACCCTCCCTACATAATTCGAACAAATATATATATTAGATCGAAATAAAAAAAACTAATAGCAATCGGGTTGTGTTTGATTTGACCTCTTAGGCTAAACAAATCAAATCCCGTTTAACCCATGTTTTTTACACATTTAGAACTTGGTTGTCACCTGCCAACCGCCAACCCCTACGGCATGTTTAGATAAATGAGTGAATTTTAAGGTGATGTTTATTTTTTTCATTATGATTACTTTTGTAGATTTATAAATTGGAATTATTAGGTGATAGATGAAGAACCTTTGGAGAAGCTGCGAGTAGCCGAAACAATCTCAGGAAAAGTAAATCTAACAAGAGTATGAGCCACCGGTGAAATACTCCTTTCCAAGGACTCGATTCGCCTCCATTTAAGTTGTTGAGATCTTGGTTCCACCAACCCATTATCCAAGTTCACCATCAGCACCGTCGAAGAGGAGGAGCCCACACTCAACGACTCAAGCTCCACTTGGGAACACAGGCTGAACCTGAAAGACGAATGCACCGAGTGCGGCTCATTGCTATTAGCACCAACACACCCACCAGACTCCGCAAGCAGCCACGCCTTATTGTTCTCCAAATTACTCACCAACTTCTTCTTGTCTCTTTCCTTCACTGGAAACAAACACGAGAACCCAAAATCCCAGATGAATTTGTGCAAAAGGGTTTTGAATTTGCGCCTAGTGTCGTCTTCGTCATTGTAGTGATAAATTTCATCATCGTCTTCGAAATTTTGGGTTGGGTTATTGGTAATTTGGGTTAAACATTGATGACAATCTTCAACACCCATTTGGATCAAAGTGCAATGATGGTGAATTTGCAACACAGAAATCAAGAAACTCAAAAGTGAGAAATTGATTGCTTGGAAGTGGAGGAGAGAATATGTATTGTTTTTTTTCATGGAATCAAAAATAGTGGGTGTGTAATATAATGTAGGTGGTCTGTGAAGGATTTAATTAAGAGAATTAGTTGGGAGAAATATGTGTGTGTTGGTGTGTGTGAGAGAGAGGTGTATGGGATTATTATTAGGTTATTATACAAAAGAAAAGAGGAATAAAAAGTGTGACAGTTGAAGAGAGATTCACTCTGTTAATAACAATCATGACAAACTAAAACCCACAAAAACAAAGACAGTTTTGATTTTTGAATTTTAAGGTGTCTTTGGCGTATGGATTTGTGTGTGTTATTGATTTTTATTTCAATTGTATTTTTTTTTTTAAATAATTTCATATATATTTTTATAAATCTTCCAAATATCATATATATATCCAAGTAAATTTCAAAATATCATATGTACTTAATTTGTTTTCCACCGATTTAGCAGTCTCCGGCGATAACTCGTTTATCCGGCCCGACCATACTCCAACCAATTTGCAGGTTGCAACGATATGTGGTTTACGTTGAAAAATAAGAATAGTGATCATTAATCTTGATTTCTAGAATAAAATTAATTTGATAATGATAAATGCTTAAAATACGATACAGTATATGCTTCAAATTTGAAGAAAAATATATATACATAATTTGTGAGTTTTTTACTTAAAGAGCAAACATGTCATTTCTAAAATTATTTTTAATAGAAACAGGTATATGTATAATATTTTACATACTTTCTAAGAATATATATGATATTTTCATTTTTTGCATGAATATATATGATATTTTTAAAGTTTGTAGGGGTATATATGAAATTGCTCATTTTTTTAATGACCAAATATGTACTCTATAAGACCGCATTTTAAGCCTTTTATTTTATATTAAAACCATCTTAACATTTTATGAAAGTAAAATTGTTTTATTTGACTAGTTTAACTGAATTTTGTTTTATCTTTATTACTATATTCTTATGTGTATGAAAAATAGTTTATATAGGGACTGGTTTCAATAGGAGCAATCTATTTATCTGCAAAAATAGATGAAAGATTTAACAACAACAACAATAATAATAATAATAATAATAATAATAATAATTATTATTATTATTATTATTATTATTATATTTTTTTAGACTACCATGAGTGTGAGTGAAATTTTAATGTAGGTTTTGTTTGTTTTTCTTTCAATTCTTTGCTTATTTGTATGGTTAAGTACATAATACTCTGTATGAAAACTACCTTTAGTTAATATTATTTTGATAAGTGGAGTTTAAACAAAAACAATAAAAAGTATAAACCTAAGCTATTTACCAATAAATTTTGACTCAACTGTCACTGGAGGGGAAAGAAAAAATTTAGGATTGGAATTACAAGGTCTCAAGTTCGAATTCGATTTCAATCGGGTTTTACCGTAGTGGGCTTTCAGACGGATTTTATCCTTTGATAGTTAACAGATGAAAAACAAACTTGAATTATAAAGAAGGGTTGGATTATTCTACAAATACCAACAAAAATGTAAAATATGAAATGTCATAATTAATTGACATGTGTCAAGCATTTAAGACTATTTAGGGGGTGTTTAAATTGGGTTGTTCAAATTCTGAATATTTACATTAATTTCGACAGTTTTAAAACTGTGATGAGTAATATATACGTTAAGAGTTTTGATAATCATAAAATTGATGTTTTGGTTGATTGTTGAGATAGTTAAGTTTTGGGTTCTTTATGCTATTAGTGGAGATGATAACCGACAAATTAGAATACGTCGTCTTCGTTCGTTTTTTTTGGGTTCTGTAATGTGTTAGGATATCTCTTTATATTGTGCAACCACTTTTATATTTAAATAGTATTCTTATATCTTTAACCGAATAATTTAATAAAGGAATTAAGTATGAGCGTTGATAGTTGTATTGTTGATATATGCTTACTGGTTGAAGTGTTAATAGTCTAAGTTGCTCCTGATAACAGTTCTTGCTCATTCCAAGAATCAAGCTCAAAGAGATATAAGCGTTACAAGGTGTGAATAATCTTGAAAGAACAATGGAAGTTGAAACTGGGAGGGAGTGTAAAACTTTGGGCAAAACCAACTTGAAGGCCCGAACGGTTAATACGAAAAGTATAAAGGTGGTACGGAAGATCTCAATGGACGGTTTGAAGGAGATCTAAAGTGAAGGACCAAGGATAATTTCTTGATGCCTAACTAACTTATTTATGCAATTTATTCTAATTACTGTTAGATGTTAATTTTGAAATAAGTTCACAACATTTATAAAACGCATTCTATGATTTTAGTAAAACTGTTATAACTGAGAAGAATTGTGAGAAAAACTTATTCTAATCTAAAGGTTACATTACCTTTACATAACAAGATTTTCATATTAAAATTAATGTGAACATGATGTTATGTAATGAGAAGTGACCATATATACCTTTACAAAACAATAATCACAAGTTATAAAATCCATTTAATGTTGAGACATTTGCATCAATTGACTATTTAATTAAGAACAAATTATATTTTATGGGGTAGTTATATAAAATGAGGTGTTATGAGGAACATTAGATCATCACCAATTCATATTAGAATATTATAATGACCCAATTATGACACACCGAACTACTATGAATGCATGGGAGAGGGGACATGTGGTCCAAAAGCTAAGAGAGGAAAAGGGCCAGTTTGGATGGTGCTTGATTTTGGTGATTTATGTGATTATTAATGAATACTACTTCTATTATTATTCATTAGGTAGTTAAATAACATTAAAATAACTAATTAAGTTGAGGTGTCAAATTAAAGAGAGACAGGGGAAGCAGGTAATTATTACTCTAGACAAATATGAGAAAAATAAGAAATATTTATAGTCAAACAAAATTTTTAAAAAAGAAATCATAACTCAAAATATAATTAAAAAACGAAAAAAAGTAAAAACACAAATGTTTTCACCGTCTTCCTCGTTAAAAATACAATGTTGGGGAAAAGATCATTGTGTCTTTTTGTTTGTCATTGTGTCTTCTTTTTATTTTCGTCATTTATTATGTATTTTTTTTTAACATTTTGTATTTTTTCTTGATATTGTGTTATATTACTCAGCATTGTGTTATATTTTGTTCGGCATCGTGTTATATTTTGTGATCTATTATGTTTTTTTTTTAATTATAATTGTCTCTTTTGTTCATTTTGGCATTGTGTCTTTTCGTCGTTTTTTTGGAACGAGAATGACGGATGAAACATTTGAGTTTTTTAAATTTGTTCGTTTTTTATTTATGTTTTGAGTTATAATTTTTTTATTATGATTTTTTTTATTTTTTATTGAATGATTATTTGTGTGGCCACAAATCCTTCACACTGCTCATTTTCATCTTCATTTGTATTTTAATCTTTCCCTTTTATTTATATATAGCCAAACAAACACCTATATAAAATTTTAACAAATGTCATAGAAATTAGGAATATTGGTTTTAAATAATCTCAACTATGCCCTATTGGTAAATAACAGTCTTAATTTTACACTTGCCTGCTGACAGTCCCAACTATTTGTGTATTTGTTTTTAACGGGCCGCGACTAACGGATAACTAACTCTATTAGTGATTTGCTGACGTAGCATGCCTAGTTGTCAAAACTACGTATGTTGCAGCTTACTTGGAAACCACCACCAACAACAGCCCTAGATCTCAATAAACCCATCTTTTTACCTCCACTAACTACAACCCTACTACCTTTTCACTTCACGGCCACCCACTTCCACCATCGGTCACCGCCGTCACACCGGACTTTCTGCCACCACCGCCGCTACAATAGATCTTTCGTGCCACCGCAGCCCTTCCTCCAAGCTTTCTTCTACGTCAGCACCCGCAACCTCCGTTAACCACTTATTCCACCCTCCGCCACCGCCTGCAACCGCCATCCCACCATCTACCACCGCCGCCGCCGCCACTTGCAGCTTCGGTTATTGTAACATCCCAAAATTTCAGAAATGATAATTCATATAATATTTCTTCCGATAGACAGGTTTACTTGAGTTGATAAATAAATAATAAAATATTAAAGATGGAAATGTAGTAGGCTATTTAGATGGAGTTAATCATGGACTAAAAAGGAAAAATGAGCCTTAGGTCCATGGGCTTAAGGGAGTATAAATACCCCCTTAAACCCTAAATCTTTCCATTTCCATCCATTCTACACCTTTGCCTGCACCACATAACACACACTCTCACTATTTGCGGCCGAGAGAGAAAGAGGGAGATTTGAGACCAAAACCAACCGAGCATTGATAGATCTATGATATACAAGCGAGATACAAGATAGCCAAGATAAACCGTGATCTAAAAACGCTCAAAGGTATATCCTTGATCTTAAAGTTTATGTTTTTATGAACGGTTAGCCTTGAAACTTTAACATAGAGTAGATCGGGTCTAGATAAATCATAAAGTAGCAAACTTGTTGTTTAAATGGACATAACAGACTAATGGACATATATAGTTCATCAAGAAAACCCTCGATCTAGCTTAAAGAACATTTTTATGATTAAAGGCTCAAGCTTTACGACTAAAACGAGTTAGATCTTGAAGCCGAGGGGCTAACGGGAGCAATACGGTTAAGGAAAATAGGAAATAGGTGGTTAAAGGTTGTGATTATGGATCTTTAATTGTTATTTGAGCCTAGAATGGATTTAAAGAATGAATCTATGAGCTGTAAGCATCAGACAAGGGTTCTAGGTGACCTGAACCCCCACCTTGAGTCCTCGGTCAATGCGGGAACCCGGTCAACAAGAAGTTCTCGGCCACCATACGAGTTCTCGATCGAGACAAGGTTCTCGGTCAAGGACATAGGTTCTCGGTCAAACCAGGATCTCGGTCGACGAGGTTTCTCTGTCAACCCAAGATCTCAGTCAACCATGGGTTCTCTGCCAAGGGTTCTCGGCTGACCATTCTATGTTTGGTTTGGGCCTGAACCTAGTTGGGCCAGATGCCATACTGAACAGTGGATTGATCCAGCCTAGATGCTAAGCCCATATCTGATCTAAAATGAAATAGCCCATTATCCTAAGCATAACAAACATGCCCAACTTAGAAAATACGATGGTTAACTAAAATACCAACTTAATTAACAATACGGTTAATTAACAAATATATATATATATAACAGTTAGCCGCGCACAATTAAGGAAGGGGATAACGATTAACGGCGAACGCAACAGGATCCAGGTGAGTTTCTAGCCCCATTTCCTTGATATATTTTCGGGGCTGTGTGCATACTCAATGTGAATGTTAATACGCTTACCTTAAATGGTAAGTGTATGCCTTAATGATAAATGTGATAAATTATGTTTAAATTATAAATGTATGCTTGACAATCCGTGAACGACCTTCGGGTATTGCATGTATTGGCAAGAAAAATTATAGGGTAGTATGTTGATTATGATATGTATGATATTATGTATGATATGTGTGAATGAGATAGTGAAGATGATAACAAAGGGTAAGAGATGTTAAAGGTTTGCATAACCTAATAATTTATGCGAAGGTTAAAGGGGTTGCATACCTTAATAATATATGCGAAGGTAAAGGGTTGCATACCCTAATAATATATGCAAAGGATAAAGGGTTGCATACCCTATTAATTTATGCGAAGGTTAAAGGGTTGCATACCCTACTAATATATGCGAAGGTTAAAGGGTTGCATACCCTAATAATATATGCGAAGGTTATAGGGCGAAATACTCTTTAAAAATTAAGGCATGAATATTGAAAGAAAGAGAGTATGAAAGCAAGTAAGTTTATATAAACGAAAGTATGTAGTTATAGATATGTTGTATGTTGTATGATTAACTAGAACTCACTCAGCGTAGCTGACATTTAGTATGCAGGCTGGTGAGTAGAATGAAACAACTGGCTTGAGTGGGGGACACGTGACAGGAGAATAAGAGTCTGGCATCTGAAGACTCAAGTCGTTTTATAACTTATGCTTTTGAATTGAAAGACAAAATGACTGATAAGACAAGATTATGGATTAATATGTAATGTTTTATGAATGTTTTAATATTCCGCGAATGTTTTTATTAACTCTGATGTTTAGAATTTTGTTAATGAGTAAATCCAACGTCCAAATTTGAGGGACCGGTGACGGGGCCTTACAAGTTGGTATCAGAGCAAAGTTCGAGAGATTTAAGCATCTTACATGCTTAGACTCGAGCAGAGAATGGGATTTAAGTAAGAAAAGAAAGAAGATGACAGTTCAAGAATGCCATATGTCACTCAAACAAGCTTAGTGAAGGTAAAGGTATGATTGAATAGTGTATGACAATGTTAGAGATGATTAATTGATTATCTGATTGATTAACTGTTTGAAAGTAGAACCTAGCACAAATGGACTCATAAAGGGAAGTGTATAGGACACAGAAAGTAACGTGATCAGCTAATCACAGCTGGCCACTGTTATTAACTGTTAGCCTTACTATCCTTGTACTAAATGGTTCCTTGAGTGAAGACGTTTGTGTTTTCCCTTTTAGAATACGATGGCTGGAAGTGGAAAAATTGTGAGAGTTGGAGGTCACACTGGACGTCGCGGCAGGCCTCATCGTGTCCAACAACCTTCGTTGGAGACAGCTTCCAACATCGGAGATGAAGGAATCGCAGCTGGAAGAGACCCGAACAACAACGAAGGGCTTCAACTGGATCCCACAATTCAAGCAGCTATTGTTCAAGCCGTAGCCCCTGTTGTGAAGAATATGACCCCTGGAGGGTCTGCTGGAAGCTGTGAAGGAACCGGGGAAGTAGCGGAAGGAGATGGTAAGAAAGATGACGACAGAAAGAGGAGGCCTCGAGTGTGGTTAAGTCCTATAAAGGTCGATGACAGGAAAAGAGGCCGAGGTGGGTGCAACTATAAGACCTTCAAGGGATGTGACCCGCCAAAGCTGACTGGTTTGGGAGACGCAATCACTACTCTCCAGTGGATAACCACTATGGACAAGGTTATCCACATTAGCAAGTGTGATGAGGCGATGTATTATTGGAATCAATTGAGCAGAGGAAGAGTCAAGAGGAAATCAAAGCTATGAAGTGGGAGGATCTGAAAGAACTGGTTATGAAGAAATTCTGTGATGACGCAGAAGTTGAGAGGGGCGGAGATGAAGTTCCTGAACCTGAAAGCCGGAACGATGACACATCGTGAGTATACCACTGAATTCAACCGAATGTCTAGGTTAGTACCCGATATGGTCAACACCGAAGCTAAGAGAATCAAGTGTTATGTGTGGGGATTGCCACATAATGTTTGCATACTAGTCAGGGTGAATAAACCTGGCACTTTTGACTCTGCTGTTGAACTCGCAGAAATGGTTTATGAGGACCTGGCTGTGGATGAAGTTGTGGTGGGGAAGGAGAAGAAAGAGAAGAAATGGGTCGCTCCTATTAAACGGCCCGGGGTACTTAGTTATGGAACTCCAAAGATAAGAAGCAGAAGGTGTGGGTGAAGAGATCGTGCAAGACGTACGGTAAAATGCACGGTGGTGAGTGCAAGTGGGGTAAGGGATCAGATGTTTGTTATAAATGTGGAAAGGCGCATGGAGGAGAGTGCAGAGTAGGGTCAAACGCCTGTTACAAGTGTGGAAAGGTGGGGCACTATGCTCATGAATGCAGTCAGAAACCGACATGTTTCCGTTTGGCAAGACGGGCCACATGGCCAGAGAGTGCACTGAAGTTGGAGGAAGCGGGAAGAAGGATGCCGAACCATCAAGGCCAAAGACCAGATCTTACATGCTGACCCAAGAACAAGCCAAGCAGATTCCAGATGTCGTCACAGATACGTTTCTAGTAAACGGTATTCTGCTTCTGTATTATTTGATTCGGGTGCGAAAAAGAGTTTCGTAGCCACCCCATTAGTAACTAGCTAAAATGAAATGTTGCCGAGTGTCCGAAACGTTTATAGTAGAAACCGCTAGTGAACTTCGGTTAAATAATGAAAATAGTTAAGGACTGTAAGATAGAGTTAGAGGGACATGAGTTCCCTGCCACCTTGTATGTTATGACCTTAGGAGGGTTCGACATTGTCATTTGGGAATGGATTGGTTGTCTGAGTATGAAGCTCAGATTGTGTGTAAGAGTAGGATAATAAGGTTAAATCCTTGAATGGTAGTGCGGTGACAGTTATGGTGATAAGGAAAGTCTGGCCTTAATGTCATTTCGATGATAAAAGCCGAGGGATTGTTAAGGCGAGGGTGCAGTGCCTACCTGGCGTATGTTGTCAACGCTACAGCCGAGACGAAAGAAATGAAATATGTTCCTATCGTGTGCGACTACCAGAAGTTTTCCCTGAGGATCTCCCGGGGTTGCCACCGGAGCGAGAGATAGAATTTCAGATAGATTTAAAACCCGGAGCCCAGCCCGTCGCGAAAGTGCCTTACTCGTCTAGCATCGTCCGAAATGAAAGAATTGATGTCCCAACTACAAGAACTCCTCGACAAAGGTTTCATAAGACCAAGTGTTTCCCTTTGGGGCGCACCAGTGTTGTTCGTGAAGAAGAAGGATGGAAGTAATGAGGATGTGCATAGACTATCGCGAGTTTGAACAAGCTTACGGTAAAGAATAGATATGATGTCATTCGGTCTAACCAATGCTCCTACAGCATTTATGGATATGATGTATAGGGTGTGTCAGCCGATGTTGGATAAGTCAGTTATCGTCTTCATCGATGATATATTGATTTATTCAAAAAGCGAGTCTGATCATGCTGAGCATCTGAGAGAAGTATTGGAGACTCTGAAGAAAGAGAAGTTGTATGCTAAGTTTTCGAAATGATCGTTCTGGTTGCGATAAGTGCAATTTCTAGGTCATGTGATTAATCCTGAAGGGATTACTGTGGACCCAGCTAAGATTGAGGCAATAACGAATTGGAAGACTCCACAGAATCGACTGATATACAAAGCTTCTTAGGGTTAGCAGGATACTATAGGAGATTCATCGAAGGTTTCTCCAAGATAGCCGCACTATTGACCGGTATGACCCGAAAGACGGTAGTATTCAGTTGGGTAAGTTCCAGGAAGAAGCTTCTGAAGAATTAAAGAAGAGACTCACGCAAGCCCCAATCCTTGCTCTACCCGATGGTGAAGAGGATTTGGTTGTTTGTACCGATGCTTCGTATCGTGGGTTGGGTTGCGTGCTAATGCAATGAGGAAAAGGTATAGCTTATGCGTCTAGACAGCTGAAAGTTCACGAAAGTACCTACCCGACACATGATTTAGAAGTAGAAGCAGTAGTGCATGCTCTTAAGATTTGGAGACACTACTTGTATGGTACTAAGCGTACCATCTACACGATAATAAGAGTTGAAATATTTCTTTGAGAAAAAGGAACTGAATATGAGACAGAGAAGATGGTTAGAGTGATAAAGGATTACGACTGCAACATTAAATACTGTCTTGGTAAAGCTAACATGGGTCGCTGACGCGCTAAGTCGCAAGAATGAGAAAGTCATTGCAACCATGAGTCATATCAGCTAATTATGAATTCAAGTCTTTTTGAAGAAATCATCAAAGTACAGTCAGAAGTGTTAGTAGATGAAGAGTTAGTGAGATAAATAAGAATTTACGGCCAGCAGGATGAGTTGATGGAATACACTCATGGTGTTAAGACTAGGTTTGACCGTATGTGGATTCCCGTCATGGAGATCTTAGAAGTCGAATCTTAGATGAAGCTCATAAGTCAAGATACTCGATTCACCCTGGAGCTACGAATATGTACCAAGATTTGAAAAGAGATTATTGGTGGCTAGGAATGAAAAATGATGTGGTGGATTATGTTAGTAAGTGCTTAACTTGTTTACAAGTCAAAGCCGAACACCGAAAGCCCTATGGGAGAATACAACCACTTGAGATACCAGAATGGAAATGGGAACACATCACCATGGATTTCATAACTAAGCTACCTCGTACAGCAAAGCATCATGATACCATCTGGTGATTGTGGACCGTTTGACCAAAAATGCTCACTTTCTGCCTATACGAGAGGCTATCTCCAAACAGTGATGGACAGTCACCATGGATTTCATAACTAAGCTACTTTGAGGTTTTGGAACATATCACCATGGATTTCATAACTAAGCTACTTTGAGGTTTTGGAAGAAGATTCATGAAGCTATGGGAACGAGATTGAACATCAGTACGGCGTATCATCCCCAAACAGATGGACAGTCTGAAAGGACGATCCAAACCCTTGAGGATAAAACTACGGTGTTGTGTAATAGACTTTGGAGGAAGTTGGTATGATCATCTGCATCTGACAGAGTTCTCCTATAACAACAGTTATCATTCAAGTATCGGTATGCCACCGTTTGAAATGCTTTACGGTAGACGATGTAGAACCCTGTTTGTTGGGGAGAGATGGTTAGAAAGAAATGGGAAGCCTAGAAGTTGTCCAAGAGACATCTTCAAAGTTCGATCTGATTAAGGCTAGAATGAAAGCCGCTCAAGACAGACAGAAGTCGTATGCTGATTAGTGGCGACGACCGATTGAGTTTAACGTTGGTGACAATGTGATGCTAAAGGTCTCGCCTTGCAAAGGTATCATCCGATTCAGAAAGAGAGGAAAGTTGAGTCCAGTAGTACATTGGACCGTTTAATATTTTAGATCGTGTGGTGAAGTAGCCTATAAGCTGGATTTACCCGATGAGTTAGAAGGTATTCACTCAACCTTACATGTTTCTCATCTGAGAATATGCCTAGCCGATGACACGTCTCACGTGCCATTAATGGACATTGAGGTTGATGAACAGTTGAACTACATTGAGCAACCAATAATGATAATTGACCGCAAAGAGAAGCAACTTCGTCGTTATACCCTTAGTGAAAGTGATATGGAAGCACCGCAAGGGATCGGATGCCACTTGGGAAGTTGAGGAAGAGATGCGTCAGTTTTACCTTCTTTGTTTAGATGATAGTTAGGTTTCAAGGACGAAACCTCTTTAAGGAGGGAAGACTTGTAACATCCAAAAATTTCAGTAATGATAATTAATATACTATTTCTTGCGATAGACAGGTTTACTTGAGTTGATAAATAAATAATAAAATATTAAAGATGTAAAGGTAGTAGGCTATTAGATGGAGTTAATCATGACTAAAAGGAAATATGGGCCTTAGGTCCATAGGCTTAAGGGAGTATAAAATACCCCTTAAACCCTAAATCTTTCCATTTCCATCCATTTCTACACCCTTGCCTACACATAAAACACACACTCTCACTATTTGCGGGCCGAGAGAGAAGAGGGATATTTGAGACCAAAACCAACAAGGCATTGATAGATCTATGATATATAAGCTAGATACAAGATAACCAAGATAAACCGTGACTAAAAACGCTCAAAGGTATGTTTTTGAACTTAAAGTTTATGTTTTTATGAACGGTTAGCTTTGAAACTTAAACATAGAGTAGATCGGGTCTAGATAAATCATAAAGTAGCAAACTTGATGTTTAAATGGACATAAAGGACTAATGGACATATACGGTTCATCAAGAAAAACATAGATCTTGCTTAAAGAACGTTTTTATGATTAAAGGGTCAAGCTTTACGACTAAAACGAGATAGATCTTGAAGCCGAGGGGCTAACGGGTGCATAACGGTAAGGAAAATAGGAAATAGGTGGTTAAAGGTTGTGATTATGGATCATTAACTGTTATTTGAGCCTAGAATGGATTTAAAGAATGAAACTACGGGCTGTAAGTATCAGACAAGGATTCTCGGTGACCTGAACCCCCACCTTGAGTTCTCGGGTCAATGTGAGAACCCGGTCAACAAGAAGTTCTCAGCCACCATACGAGTTCTCGATCGAGACAAGGTTCTCGGTTAAGGGACATAGGTTCTAGGTCAACCCAGGATCTTGGTCAACCCAAGATCTCGGTCAACCATGGGATCTCTTACTAGGTTCTCGGCTGACCCGTCTATGTTTGGTTTTGGCATGAACCCAGTTGGGCCAGATGCCATACTGAACAGCGGATTGACCCAGCCTAGATGCTAAGCCCATATCTGATCTAAAACGAAATAGCCCATTATCCTAAGCATAACCAACATGCCCAACTTAGAAAATACGATGGTTAACTAAAATACCAACTTAATTAATAATACGGTTAATTAACAAATATATATATATATATATAAAAGTTAGCC